>NC_059344.1:18730606-19030606 GCF_019703515.2 Myxocyprinus asiaticus
TGTATTTATTTATTTATTTCATTTCAAGTGAATTATAATTACTGATGTCAACCCTACCCTAAAAGAAAACTTTTTGCATTAAAAAAAATCTAGTAAAATAATTTACTTCATTTAAAATTTGTATTTATTTATTTACAAATGAGGACGTCCCTAAATGGCCACAAAGGGAGGTTTGGTACTGACGAGGGGTATACAACACAACCAAAATAGCAAAGCAAATAAAAACTGAAAACACAATGGAAATAAGCCACAACACAATGGAAAAACTACAGTGCAACAAAAATAAGATGAAACACAACAAGATTAAGCCACAACACAATGGAACACCACGGCACAATGGAAATACGTTACAACACCACGATTCGAAATTAAGCCACAGCACTATGAAATGAATAAGTCACAAAACAACAAAATTATCAGAAAACAAATTGTAATACTTATTTGTCCTTGAGTTCTCTTGCCAGTACCTGGTTGGGTTTCTACCAGAACACTTGGTAACTTCATTATATAGGAAAAGCTCAGTTCCCGGTCAACGCTCTCTTTTGATGCTTTGACCGGGGAACTCTTGTAGTAACAAGCAGCTATCTGCATCTTCTGAGCAGCATCATGATCTTGCATGCATTGTGTCAGACTGCCACATGACTTAAAGGAATTGTTCACCCAAAAAAGATTTTTTTTTCACCCTCATGCCATCCCAGATGTGCATGACTTTCTTTCTTTGCCCAAGGGAGTAACGGATGTACCTGAACTTTGGCCATACAATCTCCATCTCACTGGACGAACTGAGATTCTCCGTGTTCCACCGAGCATGCTAACGGATCCGAAGGATTCTTCTGAGCAATCCGCGTCTCACCCTTTTGCCTGCAGAAGAGAAGAAAGAAGATTTCTCTTCCTTGTTCAACCAAATCGACTTTGCTAATATCTCCGCCAACCCTCCGAGAATCAGCCGCCGTACTGCCCGCCGACAGAGCGAGGAAACGGCTTCCCGTCATCACCCGAGCTTCGAGGAACCGAGTCGGAGTCAAACAATGGACGAGCACACATTCTACCTGCGTCTTCACACGACTCAAGTAAGAGGTTTACGTTTGGGCAGAGATAGATTATTATAGTGTGTTATTCTTGTGTATCAAGGTTATTGCTTGTACAATTTATGGACCGCTGAGTCTGCTAATTGCTGCTAATAATACTCAAGGTATTATTGTAACTTACTGTTACCACAAATGAGATTTGCTATGTTGTAGTCCAACCATGTTGGACTGTTTGTGCATTTCCACCATCGCGGGTGAGACCGGCACACTGAGTTTATCCATTAAAGAGCCAACGACAGCAGCGGACGGATTACGAGCCGTTCACCGCGTCTCTGAGTGATAAAACTAACAGTTGCCACCTCTCCCACGATTGCTTAGCCAGCCTCAGTGCAATCACCCTGATCTCTCTCTCTCGTACTAACTGCACACACACACGACCCCTCACAAACATATCCACACACACATTTGGCGAACAGATAACTTGGCGATAGAGCCCAGCTTTGTCCCTAAGTTATCGTACCAGCGGAGACACTCGTTTAACGGGCAGACACCATTAACCAGTCTCTCAGCCCACATTTGCGGCCACATTCTCTGTCCGGAAACCTTGTGTGACGTACTCTCCACGAGAGCCATGCCTGCCATTTTGTGCACTCCTTCTCTCCACACACAGACACACACACACACACACACACACCTACCTTCCTCTCAGGCAAATCTAATCATGTCGAAAGTTTATCGACTGCATTGTATTGATTATTAATTGATATTTCTGCATTAATAAACTTTGTTATACTTTAAAGAGAAGTGTTTTGGTATTGTTCTGCATGCACATGTGCCAAGGGCTGGCAGGGGATGTCAGAGCTCAGATTCAAGCCTTCATTGTTTTCCTTTTGAATGTCGATGTTCTCCGGACATCGACTTTGCTAAGAGAACAGTCCTATATTGAGACTACTATACTGTCTGGTTATTAGTCCCAGATTCCAGGGTGGTGCCCCAGAAATATTAATCCTTTTTTTTTCTCACAATTTTGAATGCCCAATTCCCACTACTTAGTATGTCCTTGTGGTGGCGTGGTTACTCACCTCAATCCGGGTGGCGGAGTTGCCTCCGCTTCTGAGACCGTCAGTCAGCGCATCTTATCACATGGCTCGCTGTGCATGACACTGCAGAGACTCCGCATGTGGAGGCTCATGCTACCCTCTGCGATCCACGCACAACTTACTACACACCCCATTGAGAGCGAGAACCGCTAATCGTGACCACGAGGAGGTTAGCCCATGTGACTCTACTCTCCCTAGCAACCGGGCCAATTTGGTTGCTTAGGAGACCAAGCTGGAATCACTCAGCATGCCCTGGATTCAAACTTGCAACTCCAAGGGTGGTAGTCGGCGTCAGTACTCGTCAGTACCCAGGCCCCAAATATTAATCCTTATTAAAAGTCTATTGATTTTGATAATTGATAGTTATCTTTGATGATTGTTGATTTGAAGGATTAATAAGCTTATGTTGATTCTAATCAATGTTCTATTGATTTTAATAATTATTAATTGTCTTTGATAATTATTAATATTCTATTGATTTTGATAATTGATAGTTATATTTGATGATTGTTGCTTTGAAGGATTAATAAGCTAATGTTAATTCTAATAAATTTTCTGTTGATTTTATTAATTAATAATTGTCTTTGATAATTATTAATATTCTATTGATTTTGATAATTGAGTTATCTTTGATGATTGTTGATTTGAAGGATTAATAAGCTTATGTTGATTCTAATCAATGTTCTATTGATTTTAATAATTAATAATTATCTTTGATAATTTTTAATTATTGCTAATAATCAAACCCGCTCCTGAACGAAGCCCCAACAGCGATTCTCACAACAGATATTGTTTCAAAGCAGCTTCACAGAGAATAATACCTTAATGGAACAATTCACATTCCAATAGCACTCAATTCAAAGTCTTCTGGTGCCAAAAGATAGCTTTGTGTGAGAAACAGTCCAAAATTTAAGATGTTGCTCAGTAAAAATCTAGCTCAGATTATGTTCTGGCCCCCAGGTTAGCTCTCAAATCTTATTCATGCCTCTGAATATTCAGACTTGGCACATCACAATTGGTTTTGCCACAAGGGAGAACCAACGTGGCATCATTGCAGTCAAATTGTATGGCAGACATTGGTGATGGTTGACATTGGACGAGAATCAGCAACACATTTGAGGTAGAGGTGAGGGGTTGATGAGGGGTCAGGACTTAGTTTTTTCACTTATTTCCAATAATTCTCTCTTTTTTGGCTGTCTTTATTTCTTTGTCATTTTTATGCTAATAACTTGTATTTATAGTTGGTGGTCTTAACTCTCATTTTGAAAACAGAGCTGTGAAGTATGACGGTATAACAGAGCAAAGCTTATATTGAGTCTCAGGCTACCTGTGTGCTCATGACAGGATTAAACTGGGCCAGAGCCAGCTGGAGCGAAAACGCCAACGAGCAGACCAGTTCTGGCAGACAAGCCTTGGCGTGATCTGAGATTGCACCGATTAGTAATCGAGCTGAATGAGCCACAGCCAATAAAATATATGTACACAGTGGGTGTGTCATTTAAGTGAGTGTGGCATGCGTGTTCTACTTTTATACCGCATTCAACGTGTAGGCTATTTCTCAGCAGGAACGCTGGAGTGTACACCAGTTAAAAGTGGACAGACACAACTGAATTTGTTTCTAATGATTTTGTTATCCTTTTGACCTAAATGGTTATGCTTGAATGCTTGACATTAGTTTTGTAGACAATTATAAATTGTGCCAATGTATGAATTTGTAAAATTCATTAAAAAACGTAAATTCAAATTTTAAAGGAAAAGCCAACAAATGTCCAACAAATTCCTTCAATGCTTTTTAAAAGGATGCACCTTCTGAATGCCAAGAGTGTGCACCTTCTGAATGCCAAGAGTGTGTAGAGCTGTAAATTAAGCAAAACGTAACTACATCGAAAAATCTTATATATATATATATATATATATATATATATATATATATATATATATATATATATATATGTTTTTTTTTTTTGTCACTACACACTACACACAGTAGTAGGTAAAGTTTATCAAGACAAATTGTGATGTTGGCCTGTCAAAGCCTTGTTTGAAAGTGTAAAATAGTTAATTTTTGTATTTTTTATTATTTGGGATACATACAGATCAGCTCTCATACTGTATATATATATATATGTAAGACATATCAAGCTGAGTCAGAATAGTGTGAAGGTCTGTGCCGAATTTTATGGATGTAGCTTAAAAGCTCTAGGAGGAGTTACATTTATAAATTTTGGTCTTGGTTTAGGGATTTTGATAAAACCTTAAACCATGTCTGTAGAGTAATATTATGATGGCTTTGGCTTTGATGTATGGACTTAAATTCAGTTATGTAAAGCATGTTAAAGCATGTTTTAGGGGGAGGACATTTCTCAAATTGTCCCTAACAGAAAAACAAAACCTGATAAACCCTAAAAAGGGATAATAAAGGGCACTAATAATATCTTAAATCTGTCGGGTGAAGAGACAGAACCCAGTGGCAGACAGTCGTGAAACAAAAGTTTATTAAAAATGAAACAATAACCAAAATTTAACACAAAACTTGGCACAGAAAATACAAACGATGCCCAAACTACAACCAACAGGACTGGAAACAAAACTACCCATGGGAGGGCAAAACAACAAAATCCATCAGAAAAAGGCAAATGCAAAGAGAGAATAGAGCCAAAAACCGAAGACAGACTTTCCGAAAATTAATCCGACAGGGAATTAGAAGGGCAGAAAACAGACCGACCGAACGCAAACACCAGGAGAGGGAATGAACCAGACAACAAGGGAAAGACATGAGTGCAGAGACAGGGCACATGAGCAGGAAAACAAAACCAAGCATGAATCAGAACAAACAAGACCAAAAAGAACCAAAACAAGACCAAAACTAAGAACAGAAAGAAACTAAACAGATGACAGAATCCTGGCACTAAAACTAAGGAAAAACCAGACATTAGTGCAGTGGTTCTCAATTAAAGTCATCCATAACACTCGTGCCTTAGATTTCAATTCTTCTGAAGCCTTCTGAAGCCTTCTGAAGCCTTCTTCTGAGGGATGATGATCAGTTGTGTGAGAAACAGACCGAAATTTAAGTGTTAATTCACCTCGTCACTCATTTGAAACTGGCGCGCTCGCAAGAATGACCTTGTTTATATGAGCGCACCTGACATCAACATTTTGGGCTGTCAAGAGCTGTGCATGCAGGATGCGCTGTGGTGCCAGGCAAAAGTTTAAACAAGTCAGGAGAAAAGGCAGCGGAAAAGAAATTGCGTACATCGTTTCTTATGTGTATTTTCAATATTTTTGTTGAATGTGTGAAAGTGAATGAGATTTGAGGACGGGTCATTCTTCCGTGACCCCCTTGCAATAACTCCGTGCCCCCCCACGGGGTGCATCCCACACTTTGAGAACCACTGCATTAGTGTCAGGCTCTTGACAAAATCATTTAAAAAGGACAAAAGTTGTGTTTAGGGCTATGGTTAGTCTACAGTATATGGGTTATAATAAGTTAACTGAATATTAAAATTAAATGAATGTGAATTGGGTGATCCCTACTGGAATATACAAGCATGTGTGTGTGTGTGTGTGTGTGTGTGTGTGTGTGTGAGGGATTTTATGAGGCATAAGAGTGGACAGAAGTTGTTGGACAGCACTCAATCATGTGTGTGTGTGTGTGTGTGTGTGTTTGTGTGATAACAGTATTAAGATCAGTCTGCATGTGTCTGGTTCTTTTGATTATGTGCTGCTGGTGCTCCTCACTGTGATTGGTGTGAATTATTCTTGCACACCATTTCCATTTCCTCTACAAGACTAGACACATAACACATGCACCCCAGGAGGAAGGACTGGAAGTTTAATTCCATGCTGTACGTTTATGTGTATGCGAGTATGTGTGTGTGTGGAATGGATTATTGAATATTTAATGAGACAAAACCATAATATGAATATTTGATGATGACATATGTCCCATATGGAGGGTTCATAGACCACCACGCCCACAGTTCAAGTTGTGTGTCTGTGAGAGAGTAAGGGAGGGGGGTAAATGAGGGGGATCACAGGAGTGTGTGCTATTGTGTGTGAGAGATTAACGTGTGTGTGTGTGTGTGTGTGTGTGTGTGTGTGTGTGCGTATGCGTGCACACTGTTCTGTCTCAAATCACTTCCCAGCTCCTTATATCTGTCTGTATCTTTATTCTTCCACCCGCTCCCTCATTCTTATCAGTCTTTTTGTCTTATCAGTCTCTTGGCTCCTGCTATCTTTTTCTCTGACAGACCTCTTTTTATATGGCATGCTTATTCTGTCCATCAGTTTAGTCCTCTATTAAAGCAGTAACAACAGAAAAGGCCAAATGTAACGGTCATTTTACCATGGATAGGGGATGTTCTTAGGCACGTTGCAATGCAAACCACCCTCTTAACCCAGTAAAAACTGTAACGCATGGCCTTGAGTGGCTTTTATAAAATGGCAACCGCAATATAAATAAAGACACCAATGTTCAATAAATAGTACAATTAATTTATATCAGTAATCAGAATTAAAAATAATAATAATAATAATCTTCCCCCAGTAATATACTTTAGTTGACTAGCCTAATCCTGCTGGAAAAAATGTCTTACACCAGTTTAAGTTGGTTTGCTGGTCTTTTCTGGTTTAAGCTGGTCTCTCATCCTGGCCAAGCTGAAAAAAAGTGCCAAAACCCCTCTAAAACCAGCCAACAGACCAGTCTGAACTGGGAGACCAGCAAACCAGCTTAGGACAGTTAAATAATTTTTTTTTGTAATGTAGACTTTTATTTGTCAAGCAAGGTTGCAACTTGGTGCATTAATATAGAATGTGCGGTCACAGATGTGATTTTATCAGCATTTTACAGAAGCTTTGAAAGCAGCTCATCCATTCAGAACTTAGAGTCAGAAGTGCATGTTTTATAATAGAATGTTATTTAATGCTGATTTGTCCATCAGTGCATAATGCTGTGTTAGTGTGTGTGTGTGTGTGTGTGTTTGTGTGTGTGTGTGTGTGTGTGTGTGTGTGTGTGTGTGTGTGTGTGTGTGTGTGTGTCTGTGTGTGCATGCGCGTCCCGGTGGACTTGGTGGATTCAATGCAATTTCTCACATCTGAACCGGAACACATACACTCCTTAGTCCCACCACCCAATGAGAAAATATCAGCACAAACAGCATCTGCTGTGAGACTGAGACATTAATTAACCCCGCCCCTCTGCTTCTGACGTGCCCCTCTTGAACCCAGTGCTTTAATCCACACCTGAGACACACACACAATCACAGGGTATATGTGTGTTCCTGCAAAGAAGTTGTGTTTGTAATGAAAGTGTCGACTGGCAGCTACATCATCAAAGAAAGCCAAGGCCTGCAGAGAGGGAGCATTCATTGATACGGCTCAGCATGCATCTGGGTTTCAGATTCTCAGTTGTGTGCGTGTAGCACTTGCCTCTGTATAATTTTGTTATACTGAAGCCCTCGTCCAAAACCTAGTGAGCTACCTTGCTGTAAGGTTACCAACTGTCCTGTATTGGCTGGGACGTCACATATTTTCGTCAAATTTAGTCCCATTTTGAAGGCATTGTGTCCCGTATCAAACCTTTGATGTCTTACGGCAAAACGTCCCATATTGAAGCACTCAAAAATTGGCAACTCTTCGTGCTGTTTACCTACATACTGTAGGCAGCTGCCTTCTAAGGCAGCATCATAGTAATCTTAGGAATCTCATAAGTGATTAATTTGGAATGCTCTGCATAGCAAACAACTCAAATAGCCACACAAATAGCGCTCTTCATGTGAAATGCAAAGGAGAGTTGTCTTAAAATGGATTCCAATAGAGTTTGACATTAGCATGATGATAAGCTAACAATGCGCTATTTAGATGAGCATAAAAATACATTTCATTTAAGTTTTGTATGAAATGCATTTAGATTGTAACTTCTCTTCCGCCATCTTTGATGAATTTTTTAACTGAACTTATCACAAGGCTGGGATTACCTTCTTCATGAAGGACGTCAGTGATGTGATGCTGCCTTTCAATTTGGCTTTAACAAGGTCTCTTCGAAGAACACATGATGTTGCTGCTAACCTTTTGGAACAGCCTTTGTGTAGGAAGTGTGCCTTTGTTGCCTTAAATATACAGTCTTGGCAGGCAGTTCACTAGATTTTGGAATAGAGCTTGAGTATGCCAACCTTTGAAGGCTTGGCCTTACCCCCTCCCTCTTTTCTGTGATTCTAATTGTTACCATCTCGGGTCTTTGTTCTGTTCCCTTTCTGCTTCTGTCTGTCCAAACCACGTATCCATTCAGAACACAAATGCCATTCGTGTGTGTGACTGCAATTATAATCCCAGAGTTTTGGAGAGCAACCAATAAAACCAATGAGAGAGAGAGAGAGAGTCCTTTGTGACTTCTCTGATTTTATTGTTGCTTCTTTATGAGTTTTCTTACTAATGGCACGCCAACCCTCTCATTTTCCCTCTGTGTAATGCTGGCAGCATAAAGCATTGAAATACAGCATGTGGGATCTGGAAAAATGGCTGAATCCCAATTTTAAAGTATCATGGAGGTCATCATGTTTCTGCGTCATATTCAGATGTCAGGTTGTTCTGGAGAACGTGAAGAGTTTGATCAACCTTGGACAGTTACACCGGCATTACCAGCTCACAGACAGTCCTGATGGAAAGACTGAGTGCATGAGGCGTGTGCATTCAGATGGTTCAATTCAAATCTCTTTGTTTTTCCTCTCTGCTTTGACTGACAGTTCAAGGAAACAGTAACACCTGTGATTATTAAATGTGCACTTCCCGGGCCCTGCAGGCCATTAACTAGCAATTCAAATGTTTGCAAACAGTATGCATGTGTGTGTTTTTGCCCCCCCCCCCCCACATGCAGATTAGGTTACGTGCACATGTTTTAATTAAGCTCATTTCCTGATTTCTCACAGTTGTGTGTGTGCCTATGAAAAAGTGACAGAAAGAGATTACATTTTCAAGGCTTAAAGCTGAAGTGTGTAATTTCAGCGCCACAGTCACCAAACGGAATTGCAAAAATATTGATTTCCCGAACACTCCCCTGTCTACCATTGGTCGGACAAAAAAGATTGTCCCGCCCCAAAATCATATCCTTGGTTGAGCCACTGTTGCTGATAGGAATGCTCACACAAACAAATTTTATTGATAGTGCCACAGTGTTAACACATTTCAGGAAAATTCATGTTAAGCTGGGCTAAGAGGAAGCATTTTAACTAAGGCTGTCGATTTAACTTGTTTATTCAGTGTGATTAATTCTATTTAATAATAAAAAAATACATTATAAAAAATAATGCAATTAATCACTCCACTGTAATAGGGAAGTTTCCTACCAACAGAGCAATTCAAGCTTAAAGGGCCACCTCTATTTTTTTGCAAGTCTTACTCAGCAGGGTTCAGTAAGCGCTGCTCCAGCTGTTAGGGCAACGCACTGCTGTACAGACAACAACAAACCTACAGCTGGACAGAACAGAGTGCAGGGGTCTCAAGATGCACTATTTAAAGTTTCAAACTACATTATATATTTAATTTGACACAGCATCCACAAAGCTCAGCTTTCATGGCTTGAGATGCTAAAAACCAGTGAAATGCGACGCAACCACAGTGAGATGCACCAAAAGCGACCGTTTGACATATTTGTACAGAGAAATACGTCCTGACATCACTTAAGTCTACCTAGGATAGATTAATGAGCTCAGTTCTAAAATTATTTACTGTGGACTCTTGGCCAGTGATAGGCTACTGTTCAATGATATGGAAATAAACCACATATACTGACTTCTAAAGCAACTTTTGTATTGTATAATTAATTCTCCTCTCATCTGCCACAATAATAATAATTGTCTTTGTGTTATTGTCTGTTAGTGTCACATATTCCCTGTTTTTTGTCTTGACTTTTGTTGAAATTCTTGTTTACTTCCCTGTTCCTGTTTCCTGTTAATTTTGTAGTCCTTTGTAGTTTCTTTTCATGATTGGTTTTCCCCTGATTGTTTCCCCAGGTGTTCCTCATTCCCTTGTTTTCCCTTGTGTATTTAAGCCCTTGTTTTCCCCTGGTTTCTTTGTCAGACTTCATCTGTATTATGCTGTGCTTTGTTCCCTGTGTTTTGTTTCATTATGGTCTGAGTTACCTGGTTGACTTTTGTTTTATTAAAAAAGGCTGCATTTTGATGCTCATTCCTCTCTCGTCACAGTGTTTTTTAAATGTCTTTGAATTATTGTATAGTATTTATTATATGATATTTATAATTATTTTGACTGTTACATATTGAATTATATTCACTTATGGGCCTTTTTCTGAAAATATTGATATATACACTACCGGTCAAAAGTTTTGAAACACTTGACTGAAATGTTTCTCATGATCTTAAAAATCTTTTGATCTGAAGGCGTATGCTTAAATGTTTGAAATTAGATTTGTAGACAAAAATATAATTGTGCCACCATATTAATTTGTTTCATTATAAAACTAAAATGTTATGTAAAAAAAAAAAATTTTTTTTGAAATGGATGACTTGGACCAAATAATAAAGAAAAGCAGCCAATAAGTGCCCAACATTGATGGGAACTCCTTCAATACTGTTTAAAATGCATCCCAGGGTGATACCTCAAGAAGTTGGTTGAGAAAATGTCAAGAGTACATGTCTGCAAATTCTAGCAAAGGGTGACTACTTTAAAGATGCTAAAATATAAAACAGTTTTGATTTATTTGGATTTTGATTAGTCACAACATAATTCGCATAGTTCCATTTCTGTTATTCCATAGTTTTAATGACTTTACTATTATTCTAAAATGTGAAGAAAAAAATTATATTAAAGTAATCATGTAATTAATTCAAATAAGAATTTTTATCAATTGACAGCACTCATTTTAATCGACAAAATTATACACTTTAGCTTTAATATATAAACAAGGGAAACATTTTTGAGAAGCAGAACTGGTGTGTGTGTGTGTCTGTGTTTCATTTATATTTCTTTTCTTTTATGATCTTTGTTTTTGACAGATGACATCTCAATACTGTGGTTGCAGGTGTTCATTGAGTGTGTGTGTGTGTGTGTGTGTGTGTGTGTGTGTGTGTGTGTGTGTGTGTGCGTGTCAGGGTCATACCTTGCCTCAGGCTCTTGGAACAGTAGTCATAACTGGACGAGTAGTAGAAAGCTGCACGGATCGAGGGAGGAGAACAGGAAGACATTCACACCTCTGGAATGTCTTTACTACTGTTTGCCAGTGGGAATATCCTCTGCACTGATTTTTCTCTCTTCTCGTTCCTCTCCCTCGCTCCTCCACTCTTTCAGACAGTGAGGAACAGATGGGGCTAGACAGGGTGTGAAAGCACACCTGGTTTTCATCCACCGGGAGAATGAGAGACAGAATGAGAAAAAAGAGGACATGATAAGACAGAGAAGTGAAAAAAAGAGGAAGTGTTTCTTGATCTCTGTCGATTATAGTTTACAAACTGATTCGGGATCTTAGAAGACTTTTCCTGGGAACATGTAGCCATGCATACAGTTTACAATTATGTGACATGGGCATTTATACTGTATATTTATACAGGACACATAAGGGGAAGATATGACTGAACCATGACAAGAAAAAGCATGTCATATTACATCTTAACCTTTAGATTATTTCTATTCTCGTCCTAAAGAAGGTATGCAGTCTGCTGTTTTACATGTCAGTAAGGGTTTGTGCAGGCTAAACGTGTTGAGATGATTTGGGTTGAGTGAGGTGATCTAAGGCTATGATTAGACTGTCAGTCCAAATATTTTTGTTTTTTTCTTAAAATTTTTTGTGTACATATCCAATTGGAATATGATCTTATGCAGCAAGTCTGAATGGCATAAAAAAAAAATAAATAAATAAATTAAAAAATAAATCACATCAAGAAATCCTATTAGGGCTTTTTGCCCTATGTCACTTTTTTTTTACGTTACATAAAGACACGTTATTGGACTTGGACTGACAGTCTGAACATAGCTGAAGGCGCCCTGTGTTATAGTGGAAAATGTACACACACAACAGCTAGCAGAGCCTCACTGCAAAGGACAAGATTTACTTTAAAAAAAGTTTTTGCACACAATTTGCTTTTTCTTTTTTCTTTTATAAAAAATAAAATTAAGTAAAATTTACTTAAGTTTGTGACATAATGTTTAATATAGAGTAGATAATTAATAATTTAATTATATTTATTACACATTATACAGTGAAATTCTTTTTTTCACATATCCCAGCTAAGCTGGGGTCAGAGTGCAGGGTCAGCCATGATACAGCACCCCTGGAGCAGATAGGGTCAAGGGCCTTGCTCAAGGGCCCAACAGTGGCAACTTGGCAGTGCTGGGGCTTGAACCCCTGACCTTCTGATCAGTAACCCAAAGCCTTAGCTGCTGAGCCACCACTGCCCCTAAAGAGTAGATTTAAAGAGTAAATCTAACTTAAAACATTTCAGTTTTCCAGTATATAGAGTAAGTTTGACTCAAAGGTAATGGCGATTACAGTAAAAGTACTGTGAAGTACACATTATATAAACAGTATGAATGTTGAATTGAACTGTAAATGGTAGACTTTGACAGATTTCAAACAACCCAATTAGTCGAAGAGTTGAATGCTGAAAGTTGTGTCATTGTTGAGACAACATTAGCATAGTTTTAGGAAACTAGTAGACACAACTCGAAAACGGTAACAATCTTGATCATTTTTGAGCACGAATGGGTAATTTTGAGAAGACAATGAATGTCAGAGGTCACAAAACAGCAAGTTACTAAACGTGACAATAAAATAAATAATAAAACATGGCAAACATTGAAATAAGCAACTACATTACTTATTCATGCCCCAGTCCACGATGGGAACACCAGCAATGTAAAGTTAGTAGATTAGTAGTAATTTAATATCTTTCAAATTTACTCCAGTGTGTGAATAAATATGACAAGTATTTATGACAATATCAAATATGACAATATCATGCTTGAACTACCTGTTTTTATATGGAAAGTCCTAAATATTTTCTGCTGTATTTACTTAGCCACAAAATATTTTTTCTTTAGTGCTTGCTCACAGTATGCTTCCTGTTTTTACTACAACACTGACAGCAGAACTGTCATCAATCAATGCAGTTGATACAAAAATGCTGATGGTAATATACGAGAAAGATATTACTGCTCTGAGCTAAACTGTTTTGAGCCCAGAGATAAGCAGATAAACAGCAACAGTCCACAGTAAGCTCAACGACTGCTATGAGCCAGGGTTGATATGGCACTTTAATAAAAAGAAAAGGTCATTATAACAGTCATTGTGATTTATTCAAGTAAGACATCTTCCTGGGTGAAAATCCTTTGTTGGTGCTGGAACAACATTCTTATCAAAGAATCCTAACCCTAGTCCTTTCTCTAGCTTCAAACCTAAGTCTAACCATGAACTACCCCTACAATCAGACTAGCCCTTAACCCCAGCCCTAAGCCTAAGTCTGACCTTAACCTTTTCCCTATACCTAAAATCTGACTGGTTGATAGGAATGTTGTTCCAGGACCAACAAGGAGATTGATCCAAGAACATGTCCTACTCAACAATGAATAACCAACAGACTAGCTGTTTCAGTTACAATTAAGATGTGACATTGAATTCAACCCAGGACACACTCAAATACACAAACTTTTAGTTTTATACCTCTATTGAGTTCCAATCTAGAATACTGTATATTGTTGTCATCGAATGTACTGTATATCTTGACAAAAAACATAGTTAAATGTATGTCCTGTACTATTTTCAGGTGAAAAATTTGAGAAGTTATGCAGTGGTAAGAATGCAATTTTTTATTTTTTTATATTATTTTTTTTTTTTGTCCATAAGAGCTGTGCTTGTTTTCATATACTACACTGTCTGTATCTGAGGAAACAGGCTTAATAAGATTGGCAATATAGTAAATAAAGGTTGAATGTGTATTCATGCCTGGTCTCTTTATTTTTGAGTGTCCACTTCACTTTACTAAGGAGTGCTTCTCCTTGTTTGCATCAGCTTATATACTATAATTATAATAATAATTATAATTAATTTTTATAATAATTTATAATGATGAGGACAAGAGATTCATATGCTGCTGTCTGTAATATCTGAACTTGCCTGCTAATATGCATGAGTGTAGACTCCACATTTATAAATATTCCATTTGTATGATCGTGAATATTAATCTTGGCAAGGCATATGCATAATGGATCTATTACGTGTGCATAGACCTGAACAAGCCAAATTGTGTTTGTTGTTGGTTGCTCTAGAATGTGTATGTGTGTTGTATTTTGTGAATATTTAAGCAATATCACATGAACAAGCATGCTGTTGCTCTGATATAGCCGTGCTGATATTCAGACCAACAGCACGATTACAAGTGTGATATTGCTTTTATACAACAGTTCAACTAACAATTAAATTATTCAGAAAAACTTAGGCTACATTTCATAACAACTTATTCATAAAACTAACATACATTTACTTAAAACTAGCCAGTTAGTTGCACCAGCAAATATAGTTCTATCAGGAAGACTCGCAGATTTAAGTAAAGTTTTAGATTACATTCATTGGATGAATATAAAACAGGAATGTAATGTCTCTCTTTGGCGTAAGCCCTGTCTGGCGGTCCGAAGTTGTTATACTCGGAACCATCAGATCCTGCCAGAGATAGGAGGCAGGGGCGAGGAGCCTACCCCCATGCAGGGTGGAACTCAACTGTTGACGGTGGGGTGGTGGAGGTTGCCGTGTTAGCACACTGAAACGGCAATGTGATAGATTGTGAGCAGACTTATAAAGCATTGGCTTACATGTGATTGGCTAGGAGTTACCTAGCTAATGGTGCGATGATGTGCAGCTGCTAGTCTTCCCGCTAGAACTACGCTGCGCTTACCTTTCCAAAATAAGCAAAACCATCAACCACAAACTCCACTCTCTGCACTGTACTGATACCCTGGTTTTAAACAAGTGGTGTTTTGTTTGTGAACAAATTGGTGTTTAAATGAATCTTTTATGTAAATGAATCTTGTTGTCAACATTCTTGTTGACTTCCATTGTTTCGGTGAGTCAATGATTCATTCTCTCAATCATAACATAAAAGATGCTTGTTTGTTTTTACATTCTGGCATAAAATGCAATCTGCAGAAATGGTCACTGAATGAATTAGTGAAAGATATTAAAATTAACAATAAATCAAAATCACGACCACAATTTGGAAAGTCGAGAATATACAGTGGAGTGACACAAATAGTGGAACGTCCCAGTCTGTTTGTTATAATTATATATTTCACATTGTGTTACATTGTTACATTTGCTATGTTACATATGTTACATTTGCAATAAATGTAAGTGTGTGCATGTGTGAACCTTTTGTGTGTGTGTGTTTTAAAACTCATAATTGTGCTATAACAGATGTGTGTTGTTATCTGAAGGTCAGCTTTTCAATAGACTGTGCAGTCGCTCTTCTCTTGATAGGACAATGAAGCAAGTGCAGGATCCAGAACCACAATGAAGCCGTTACTTGAGCCATGATGGAGCAGGAAATGGGCAGTCACAGTTTCAGGGTCAGTCACTTTCTGTTTTCCTAAAGAAGATGACACTGAACAGACACTTGAAGAAGCAAGACATGACCAGTACTTCATGACACATGACCATGACTAATTTATTTATCGTTTTCTTCCTTCATTTCTCTCACTATGCCTTATAGAAATACACTAAATGCTCTGAATATATTTAGTTTTTTTTATTTTTTGTCCTTAACTTCTGAAGGCTCAGGCACATTTAGCCTTGCACAACGGAATTCTGCAGGCAAAATGCAGGAGAAGCTAGTGTGAAACCAAGGTACTCTGTGCGATGTATCACCCAAACAGAGGTCACTGCCAGACCAAGTAACTTGCTGGACAACATTGCAAATTTCCATGTCAAAGTTCACCAAACTTGAACCTCACGCAAAATTTGTTCAACAGGCAAAATTCCTTATTGCACGATTTCCCATTTAGATGACCATATTTCACAAGTATAATATTGCTGTGCAATGGTAAATGTGACTGAGCCTTCTGACCGAGCCATTGGCGAGTTGTACTTCTCCACAGTCATCTTTTGCTTGCTCACTAGGGGTTTTATAAGGCACTGTTTTATTCTTTGTAGCTACTTTGGAACGATTTGAATTGTGAAAAGCGCTACACTCTTCAATGAAAAGGCTCTATCGCTCACTTCATATTTTAAAACCCCGAAAAGATACCCTTTTTGAAGGTTGTATCCACAGTTTTCATGACTAACCACTGGGCACCGCCATTATGATTCTAATCGCCACTGGACTAATTATTGGTTCCGGTCTACATAAGAAGCAGCATAAAAACTATATAAACATGAGCATTCCAGACAGAGAACAACAACCATTTTAGTGCTATCTACAGTAGAGTAAAATGATTTCAGGCTCAACTTCTGCAGTTGTTGGCTGTCATATCAACTAGCAAGTAGTTAATGATATCAACGTAACTCACCTCAGTTCATAGCCTCATGTCATGCACCCACTTGTTAAACTTTGGAGCCACATGCTTTTGTGACAATTTTCACACAGTTAACATGCTAAACATCACATTATCTGCTAAGAATATATGGTAATGTGAATGAAAACACTGAAAACTGGAAACTGAAACAGGCGTAATGGAACACTTCACGTTTTCAGGAAAAAGGTGGATAAAAAGAACCCAAAAGAGTTCTTTGTTGTTGGTGAAAAAGTTGGGGTTCCAAACATGAAATTGTAACATTTTGTAACAATTACATTTTTGTTTTATTGCCAGAACATTTCATGGATAAATGAATTAAATAGTTCAAATAGATACTTTATCACTAGAAGAAAGATAAATAACCATGAGCAAAAACACATTAAAGTATTATTTATTTAAAGTATGTTAAAGAGGCCCTATCATGCTTTTTGCGATTTTACCTTTCCTTTAGTGTGTAATATAGCTGTTTGTGCATGTAAAAGGTCTGCAAAGTTACAAAGCCCACGCAAAAGGGAGTTATTCTCTCCCACAGACAACACTGCTCAAGAACTATAAGAAACGGCTGGATTGTAGTCCAGCCATTTCTTCTGTAAAGTATCTACGTCACTATTTAATACATTTGCATAATGCCCGCCTAAGGGCTACTTTGGCCCACCCTCAAACAAATGTAGTTATAGACGAGGCCTGGATGAGTTGGGTTAGTGTTGTTGCCATGTCGAGAAGATGCTGTTTTCTTCACTACGAAAGCAAAACCTCTTTGTTTGGACTTCCAAAGGCAGACGTATTGAAGAATCAGTGGTTAAAAATTATTTTTATTATTTAGCAGTACAACCACAACCAATGCCGGATTTTCAAGACAATTACTCCTGAAAGATGGTGCAGTTCCCGCTTTTTTGGGACAGTTTGGTGCTTCAGGATCACAACCTGTAAGTATGCTTGATTATTTGTGGATTTATCTGCTACCGAGGGTTCAAAAGCGGAATTTTGTGTTGTAGCTACGGTGTACACCCAGTGCACAGTTGTAGGCCTCTGCTAACCTGCTAGCTAATGTTATTGTGTTTAAATAATTTTGGACCAGCTGTGGGCCCGCTTTTACCTACAATTGTGTAGAATTATGCAGATTGTTTGTTGTTCTTACTATCATGAATAGTGATCAAGTGTGGAGATGGATTTATTTTTTACAAACGGTCATTTTATGTCTGCAGTCTACGGTAGCGCTCGGCTAACTTGTGTTTTGGTAATGGTTTACTATTCAGCTGTGGGCTGGCTTTTACCTAAAACTGTGTAACAATAAGGTCGATCTCAAGAGTCTTATATAATTATATAATTACAAGCTGTAATGTTTCGGCCGCTATTGGTAGTCCACGTCTTGCTCACTAACTCTCTAATATACCCTCGATTTGGGTCAATCAGCTTGTTCTTCCAGACTTTCATTATTTCATTCATTATTGGACTCGGAAACTGGTACGGCAAAAACCGATACCATTGTTACCGTAGTTACAATAGTGTTTACAGCCATTAAGGAAACCTGAAACTCAGTTATGGTAAGGGGCATTACATTTCCAACACACGCTCTACGCGGTTGACCAATCACAACAGACTAGGCCAGCTGACCAATCAGAGCAGACTGGGCTTTTCGGAAAGGGGGGGCTTTAAAGAGACAGGACCCTAAATCAGAGCATTTGAGCCAGAGGATGAAAAATACAGGCACTTGTGAAAACTGTTGCATAGTGTGGATGTCTTCAAAAATAATGCCATAAATAGTTTTCATATATCAATTAACATCATACAAGGTGCCGTAAACATAAAACAAGCTAAATCAATATTTGGTGTGGCCACCTTTGCCTTCAAAACAGCACCAATTATCATAGTTACACCTGGACACAGTTTGTCTTGGTTGCTGGCAGACAGGATGTCCCAAGCATCTTGGAGAATTCGCCACAGTTCTTCTATCTATTTAGGCTGTCTCCATTTCTTCCATGATGTCCACACGATGTTCAGTGGGGGGCTCTGTTGGGGTCATGCCATCTGTTGCAGTGTTCCCTGTTCTTCTTTTCTGTTCTATTATATTTGCAAAAATAATGTTTGGGAGTATAAAATGTATATTTCCTATGACACACTAAAGCTGAAGATATAAATAACCATATTAAGACAAATGTTTTTTGTGAAAATAGTAAATTACTTTTGCACAGTACTGTAGGTTTAGCAGAAATGTACAGTATGAGAAAAAGAATGTGTTTTTTGAACATTAAAGCATGTAAACCTATTCTAGTAGACCCCCAAAATAAAATCATGAACCTGTAAATTAGTATAATATGGGCTTTTGAATAGACGGTATTTACAATGACACAAGCAATAAATAACATGCAGAAATAACTTTGTTGCCACTGGGGTGTCTTACCATATATTGCTTAATGAAACAAACTGAGTGATTGCTTTTTTGGATAAAACAAACTGAACAAAGTCAACAGCAAAAGGGTTATGGCAAAAATATATGGATATTTTTTAAATAGAGAATTTTTGGCAAAAAGTTAAGTAAAGAACCCAAGGGTTCTATATAGGACACCAATAAATCTTTTTTTTTCTAAGAGTGTATTTAAATAAAATGTAATTTAATTGTTATTGTTTCTAAGATTTATATCGTCACATTTTTGATGGGAAAATATTTATAAAAAAAGTGAAGTGTGAGAAAAAGAGACAAAAAGAAATGGAAGGCAGGTGTGAATGTAAAAAAAAAGGTTCATCAGAGGAGAGAGAGTTTGAGTGGAGAAGTAAAATAGTGTAAGTGGGGGTTCGTTATCTCCATTAGCACCTGCAGGCCAAACGAGTCTGTCTCTTCGTTACCATGGCAATGGCATGTCACACAACACACATGCCCGACTAAAATGAACCCCAAGCAACCCCCCTATAAACACACACACACACACACACACACACACACACACACACACACTGAAAAACCTTCCTATCCTCTCCCTCATGTAATTAAACACATACAAAACAGAATGCACAAACACACAAAAACACCATTCATCTTTCCTTTATCAGACAATATTTTCAGGGTGTGTGTGTTTGCACACATGTGTGTTTCTTGTATTCTAGTGTTTAAGTGCCATAAATGAGGCTGTCTGGGCTTATTAATAGACAGCGGTCGCTGTGTGTGTGTTTATGTGTGTGTGTGTGTGTGTGTGTGTGTGTGTGCGTGCGAGCGTGCTTGTGTGTGCCTGTGTGTGTGTGCATGTGTGTGTGTTTGTGTGTAAGTGTGTGTTATTCCTCATTTTACCCACCTCAATGTGTAGGCCAGCCTTAAAATCACATCAGCAGATATACAGCATGAGGACTCCACACACTTGAACCATGTTCAGTGGAATAGAGCAGAATTGAGGATTACATGTGTGTGAGAGAGAGAGCAAGCATGTGTTTTATCTCTTGTAATTAATGACTGCAGCACAGCTCTGCAGATATTGCTTGTGTTGAGTGATCTGTGATTGTCTCCAACAGCTAGCCATTTATCCAAGTTATATGAGAGAAAAATATATATAGAGAGAGAGACTCTAAATGATGGCAGAGGTAGGGCTGAAGGTATAAAAAAGTGTAAGATCATTTTGTTATATTGTTCGTCACTATCCCCTGTGCGTGTGTGTTTGTACGTGTGCGTGTGTGTGTGTACTGTATGTGTGTGTGTGGTAAGTGCGTCTGTGCCTCCCACTGTGGCATCAGGACCATGACGTTGTGAGACATGATATTTGGGCTCCTTACAGACACACACACACACACACACACACACACACACACACACACACACATGCACAAAGCAGGCCTGATTAATTATTAACAAGGCAAATCTATTATATGAATATTTAATTAGAACCGTTCATGTGCTTCTCTTACACAGAAGTGCGTGAATGATGGAGTGTGTGTGTGTGTGTGTGTGTGTGTGTGTGTGTGTGTGTGTACTATACATGAGTATCAGATTGTGCATGTGTTTGTGTATGATTTGCCTGTTGGATTTGATCTGACTTGGACTGACCATGTTTAAGGTTATTAATCTGATCACAGTATTGAATCAGAATATGTGTAAGTTTACCACAACAACAGGTAACACTTTACATTAATGTTCCCTTTGTTAAGGGTTTATAAACAGAGTCATTAATAACTAATAATTTATTTACAAATGCATCATAAGTCATTGTGATAATTATTATATTATTATTATAAAAACATGCATAAAAAGGGCGACTGCAATACTTTCCAAATAGTGAGACATTTTACCTCACATGTTATAAATGCCAAATAACACTTATTCAGTGTGGTTTAATGGTTATCCAACTTTATTATATAATAAGTGCTGTGAATGACCATGAAGACCTGAATGTTTTTTTTTTGCAGAGGACTTTAGGTAACTAGGACTAGGTAAATTGGGACACATTTTTCGGAGTAGCACCATTCTTTTGACATCAACACAACAAGGAAAGTGACAACGTGAGTGATTGGAGGCATAACAGAAATTTATATAAACACAAATTATCCCTCCTTTTAATCTCACTATTTTTGCTGCATTGAAATATAAATCATGAATTAATGCATTTCATATTTTTGATTAATGCAAGTATGAGCAAGTGTATTAAAGCATTTATAACATATAAGTTATAATGCTCACTCTTTCGCAAGTATTGCATGAAAGTCACTCTTTTTATTCATATACAGTAGTTATAACTACAAATCAATGATTTATAACACATTTTTTAATGACTTATTGGTCATTAATGAACCCCAGTATAAACACTTAAAGGGAACATTACTGTAAAATGTTACCCAACAACAGTATAAATAAACTGAATGAGTACTAAAGAAAGAGAAGAAAAGAAGAGAGTTGTTTTTATTTGACTATTTATTATATATATATGGAAAAATTTAAGAGACCACTGCAAAATTATCAGTTTCTTTGGATTTACTATTTATAGGTATGTGTTTGAGTAAAATGAACATTTTTGTTTTATTCTATAAAGTACTAACAACATTTCTCCCAAATTACAAATAAAAATATGGTCATTTAGAGCATTTATTTGCAGAAAATAAATAAATAAGCCCTTGTACATGGCTTATCATCACCAATCCTCCACCAAATTTCACAGTGGGTGCGAGACACTGTGGCTTGAAGGTCTCTCCAGGTCTCCGTCTAACCATTAGATGACGAGGTGGAGGATCATTGATGATCTGGGGGTGCTTCAGCAAGGCTGGAATCAGGCAGATTCATGAATCAAGCCATGTACAAGGTTATCCTGGAAGAAAACTTGCTTCCTTCTGCTCTGACAATGTTCCCCAACTCTGGGGATTGTTTTTTTCCCCAGCAGGACAATGCTCCATGCCACACAGCCAGGTCAATCAAGGTGTGGATGGAGGACCACCGGATCAAGACCCTGTCATGGCCAGCCGAATCTCCAGACCTGAACCCCATCAAAAACCTCTGGAATATCATCAAGAGGAAGATGGATGGCCACAAGCCATCAAACAAAGATTTTTTTTGCACCAGGAGTGGCATAAATTCACCCAACAGCAATGTGAAAGACTGGTAGAGAGCATGCCAAGACGCATGAAAGCTGTGATTGAAAATCAGGGTTATTTCACCAAATATTGATTTCTGAACTCTTCCTAAGTTAAAACATTAGCATTGTGTTGTTTTAAAATTAAAATTAATAAATTAATATTTTATTAATATCTTTGCATTATTCGAGGTCTGAAAACACTGCATCTTTTTTGTTATTTTGACCAGTTGTCATTTTCTGCAAATAAATGCTCTAAATGATCATATTTTTATTTGTAATTTGAGAGAAATGTTGTTAGTACTTTATAGAATAAAACAAAAATGTTCATTTTACTCAAACACATACCTATAAATAGTAAATCCAGAGGAACTGATAATTTTGCAGTGGTCTCTTAATTTTTTCCAGAGCTGCATATTAGGGCTGCAATGGCACATGTATCCGTGCCGAACCGAATGGATGCAGGGCCTTTGGTATGGTACACGCAATCACATGAATGATTACATATCTTAGCATGCGTGAAACCAATATTAAAACAACATATAACGAACACCACAAACCGTGTGGAACTAAAATGAAAAAAATATTTCAGAGCAACATGGGACCGCACGAAACCAAAACATAACAGAACAGAGCGCCACATGGTATACTAGAAACGGTGGATCAGATAAATACATGTGAAATTTATACTAGCTAGCTCGCTATTTTCCCCAACTTTGATGGAACTAAACAAAATATAAATATGTCTGACTTAAATAAGCCAGAGATTGAAGACCCACCGCCATCTCTAAAATCTGTTGTTTGGGAGCATTATGTTTTTTTAGTAAACTACAGTAATACTGGGCAACGAGTAGTGAAAAGGATGAAGGCTGTGTGTCGGCTCTGTTTCACCGAAGTCGGGCATGTCTCAGGAAGCACATCTAACGTTATGACTCATTTGCGGTGATACCATCCACATGGGTCTCTTGAGCTTACGGGAGCAAAGCATAAACAGTGTGTACAATTTAGTCTCGCCACGGCGTTCAAGCAGCCTCTCGCTGCAACCTCAGACAGAGCTAAAGCGATAACGAATGCCATAGGAGTATTTATTGCTGTAAATATGCGACCATACTCAGTCGTTGAGAACACAGGAGTTAAGCATCTGCTTAACGTGCTTGAGCCCTGTTATAAAGTCCCTTCAAGAATGTATTTCAGCAGTTCTGTAGTGTCCGTTCTAAACAAGCACGTGCTGTAATTGTCCACAAATTGAACTCTCCTCTGATAAAATTCAGATTTTCCTGAAAAAACAACTTGAAAATTGAGTGATAAGTACAAGTGGTGAGCTAAAAGCAAAAGACACAGAAATCTAAACTGCTAATGTCTTAATTTTGTGCCTATTATTATAACTGAATTTATTTTTACTTTTATTATTATGTTTTTAAACAATGTGTATATAAGTGGATCTTAAGGTTTATATTGTAATTTCGTTGAAATGCATGCATAGTGCTGTCATGTATAAATGAGCTTTCACAATAAGAATTGTTGCCCATCAGCCACTGTGATTTCAAAATAAATAATTTAAAGAAAGTTTATTTTTTTTTCCCTGCTGTACCGAAACCGTACTGTATCGTGACCCCAAAACCAAGGTACGTACCGAACCATGAATTTTGTGTACCGTTGCAGCCCTATATATATATATATATATATATATATATATATATATATATATATATATATATATATATATATATATATATAAATGTGAATCTATTTATGTATATACAGTTTAATGTTGCCAAAGTTTTGGCAATACAAATGTTTTTTTTATTTATTATTATGCCAAAAAAAAAAACAAAAAAAAAACAAAAACAAACAAAAAACAATTCTTTAATTTAATCTGAGAGGTAGAGGGAGAGAGAGAGAGAGAGAGAGAGAGAGAGAGAGAGAGAGAGAGAGAGAGAGAGAGAGAGAGAGAGAGAAACTTAAAGTTTAAGGAGCAAACAAGACAGCAAGCATTATAATAAAGGAAAATCCGTGTGTGTTTGTGTGTGTGTGTTTGTGTGTGTGTGCAGTCATGTTCTCTTCCCCATGTCACTTTCTCTGTTTCAATATCTGTGAGAATTAAAAACTCACACAACTCTCTTTGTCTCTCTGCACTGACAGCTCAATGTCAACAGTTAGGTAGCTAGGGAAAAGAATGAGTGAAGGAGAAAGGTGAGCAGCCAGTAATAACACTGCTGTGTTACTTTTGAGCTGTAAAGTGTTGCATCTATCAAAGCTGAACTTGAAGAGAGCAAATATGAAAGATGGAGGAACTGAGAGAGAGAGAACAAGGGAAGTTTACTGTGTGCATATTTCACACAGAATGCATGTTTACATACTTCCTGGACTAGATTGATTGCCTCACACATAGTTTATAGCAAGCAAACATGCTCAGGTGGAAAATGGCTTTGTGAATTATTCATTGAGTTAAGTCACTTGAAAATGTACAAATTTGAGATATATATTTTATCTGCCATTGTATGTGAGATGCTGCTATATTTTTCACCCTCTAGTCACATTTTTGATTAATTCCATGTTCACGTTATGTTGTAAACATGCAGTTAATATGTGTTTTCTGAGGCTTTGACACAACTGTGCCTCACCACTCCTGATGTGTGCGTTTATGTGTCAAGGAAATTAACATCCTTACCCAAGACATTATGATTTCAGCTTCGTCACATGACACCTCTCCAAACCAATCAGCATCTGGCTACAAACAACTGCCCTCTTGAAGTGTGTCTGGTTGTTGTGGACAGTGTTTGATTTGAATTTGAATTTAAAATATCGTTCTCATTACGATTTTCATTATCTAATCAATTATTCATGAGTTAGGCAAACGAAATAGCTTAGATGCTCAGCGAGCACTCAACGAGGGCGAATGGGCTTGAACTTGATTTTCCCTTGATTTTGCATTTTGCACCTTTCCTTCTCTCTCTCTATTTGATTCTCCTTCTCTTTTTTCCACTCTGTTTTCACTGCCTCTCTGCAAAGTTTTCTATCTACGAAACAAAAGTGTGTGCAAGTCCCAGGGGTGCGCTTTCCCCAGCTTAAAGAAACATATTTTGTGCCACGTTCAGTCAAGAAAAGCAAATAAGATGGGAAAATAAAAGAAAAAGATGGAGGTAGAAAAGGAAATTGGAGAAGGAACTTGGGGTATATGCAACAGAGAGCAATGGATGACAGTAAAACAGAAGGGAAGATGTAGGGTTGGCAGATGGAGGGATATGAGAGCTTTGGGGCTCTGAGAGATAGAAAGAGAGAGAGAGAGAGAGAGAGAGAGAGAGAGAGAGAGACAGAGAGAGAGACAGAGAGAGACAGAGAGAGAGACAGAGAGAGACTGCCACAGTAACAGTAGCATCTGTAATCAATAATGATGGCACAATGGAAAGAATGGACAAATGGACCAAGAAAAAAGGTAGTCTGCTCTTCAGTCATATCTCATTCAACATAACAGCTTTCAGAGAGGAAATTATGTTTAAATAAAATCTCTTTCTGTCTGCCTTTCTTTCACAGCCTAAGGAAGATAAATAAGGAAGTGTAATGAGAAAAGTTTGTGCAGGAGAAGAAAAGCCATTGTGTCTGTATATTACCATCCACAAATTACGGCCGTTTAAAAACAGCCATCCTCTGCCTGAGCAAAGATAAACACAGGGCCTAGATGGAGGGTAAAAGGATTGAAATAAAACAAATGACCTCTTATTTTCATTTCATTCCCACACTTACTCTCTGCCTTTCTCTGTGCTCTCGCTAATGATTATTTGCCTGGTGGAAAGGCTACAGTGTTCTCACAGAGGAGAAAAGAAACTCTCCATTTGAGGGAAAGAAAGGGAGAAAGAGCGACGGTGCGGATGGGAGAGGAAGAGGAAAAAATAAGAGCAGAAAAATATTTCATTTAGATCCATTTTCATCCCCTGTGACACAGATCCTTTTCCTCCGGCTACAATAAAAGAAAAAAGACAGAGAAGGAAAAGGGGAAAAGAGATACAGGAGGGGTGAAAAAGAGAATTACATGTCAATATTTGTTCCCTTTGGCTTCTCGGATAAGGGCTGATACATTACTTAGAACCTCTCCCTGTAAACAAATTCAATAACGGCAAGGTTCGGCGAGGATCACAATGACTCAGGGGGCAGAACAGAGAAACAACATGAAATAGAAAAGAACAAGTGGCGAGATGGAGAGATGAGTTGAGATTGGCTAAAGGGAGAAAGAGAGAGAGACAGAAAGAAAAATATGGGACAAACCAACAAAAATCAGTATTCCAATCAAAAAGGTAAATAGAATGAGTTCAGGCTTTTGTTTCTTAAACGAAACAAATGCGAAAGAGCTCTTATTTAACTGAAGGACTTGTGTGACTAAATTTTTTACTAGTAAGTCCACACAACAACAATAACTTTTATTCCATTTCACACAAATCAAAAGTAAAAGAACAGATGATCAGTTCATAAACACCTCACACAATGCTATCTCTGGCATCAAAAGTGCATGACTTGAAAGGCGATTCATTTTATCGATTGCCAGTGTTGGGGAGTAACGAAATACATGTAACGGGAATACGTATTTAAATACAAAATATAAGTAACTGTATTCCACTACAGTTACAGTTTAAATCATTGGTAATTAGAATACAGTTACATTCAAAAAGTATTTTGATTACTGAAGAGATTACTTTGCATTTTATTGTCATTTGTTTCATTTAATATTCAGTGCTTTCAGATGGAAAACATTTATACATATAAATGATGTGATCCAAAGTGCATTTGAACAGCGGTGAAACACTTTCTTATGATGTGTTACATTCATACAAGCAGACAGAGAAGTACGTTTTTGAAGTAAGTTTGGAGCGCAAGAAATAGAAATAAACCTTGTGTAAATTGTCAGCTTTACGCTAAGCTAAAATGCTATTTCTAGCCATTTTACATACACAAGTTACCAGGCACTGTAACGCTTTTCCCAGAGATAAATGTTTTAGTCCGACAAATCACGGAGCCAAACAGCAAAAGTCTGTATTTCACAGGTTTAATGGCAGATACACAGGCTGCACGCTCTTCTCATACATGAGAAAATTAACAAACCATTATCGTCACAAAACATAAAAGTATAATAAAGGTCAGGGAGAGCAGATCGGTCATCATCCTCCTGCACCTGCACACAGATTGAGTAGTAACTCTCTAATCACACAGCACACACATATGCAAATGAGATGGTCAGTGTCTTAAAAGTACCCTGCATAATAATAGAATGCCTGTAAATACACTGTCTTAATCGTTACAGAACGATCATATTTTTTTATAAAGAAAATTCATGTTGGATCATAATTTCTTTTTTTCTAGTAAGACCTATGATATTAGAGCAAAAAACCATATTCTTGATAATAATCTTTGTATTGTTTTCCTGTAAAAAATATCTAAAAATCAATTTGATTGATCTTGTTTTAGAATCAACACTGCATAAGATATTTAGGTTTTTCAGAGAATGTATTTTTAACATGTGTATTTTGTCTTGCTGTACTGGCAGAGTTTTTATAGTCAAAACAAGTGAAAAAATCTACCAGTGCTGAAGAAGTAATCCAAAGTATTTAGAATATGTTACTGACCTTGAGTAATCTAATGAAATATGTTACAAATTACATTTTACAGCATGTATTTTGTAATCTGTAGTGGAATACATTTCAAAAGTAACCCTCCCAACCCTGTCAATTGCATAACATAACCAACAATACAATCAAACTGTATCAGAGCTCTTGGGGGGTGTCTCCTTAAAACCCACAACACAATCATATACGACGCCATATACTTCGTCTGCGACCATGCAAGTGCATCGGCACTTGGCAACTCTATACTGACATTAACATAGGCAAAGATGACGGTGTCGCAGTAAAGGAGAAAATAGTTTGGGGCTGCAGAAAAAAATGGTGAAAGCATGACTGTCTACCCAGTTTGATCTGAATAATTTAATCAGATGCACGGCTCTGGTTCAATAAGTGTTCACAAGAATCCCTATGGTATAGTACCAACAATTCACAGATTAATTCGATATGTTGATTAAAATGGGTCATATTGATATTTTAATGAGTAAGACGAGAGTAAGATGTTAGCCACAATAGTTTGTATTAGAATTTTCAATAGTGACCAGTGTGAATGATATGCATAGTGTTTGGTAGACCCAGAGAGTCACGAATTAGCTGGTTAGCAGGTCTCCGTTAGCCCCTGCTGGTATATGCTGGAACTGTACACTGTGATAGCAAAGAGCATGTTTCTCCAGTGGTAGCCATTCAAAAGTAGCCATTTTTTCTGACGAAATACAATATGCAATTACATTATAGTACATCGTTTCAAAGAGGAAACTGGAGGAGTGAACGGTCACATGAAACCTGATCCTGGAACTAAGGACCCATGAGTAATGTTAGCCTAAATGTTGCATACTTCCAGTGAACCTTGCGCTAGCTAAACAGATGCCTTTGAAATGAATGGGAATGCTAACTTGACAGCTCTCTACAGGTTTTTTTAGCGCTCCTTGGGTGGAGCTATAAATAAGACTTAACTTTATTGATTGTAATATAATCAGATACACTATTTTCGCTATCTTTTATCAGCAGGACTTATGTATTTAAAGGTATTGAGGGAGGGCTACTCGTCATGGGCACAGCATTAAATATATACAGTATAATACATTTCTCCACATAGCATACATGTAATAACATTACAGCTGTTTGATAGTGAGCTAACATTGCAACATGATCACACAGGAGGTGGACATGTTGTTTCTGATACTTCCGGTAGCCTAGGATTGGCCACATTATGTCAACTCATGGACAAGTGCCATCTCCTATCAGACATGTGTCATGTGTATTTTGTTGATTCATGTTTTTCATGTCTTTTATTTTGAAAAGTTTAGTTCCTGTTTCCTGGTCATGTGATGTACTGTTTTCCCTCCTTGTTCATGTGTCTTGTTTTCATTAGTTTATTGGTTGATTATCTTGTTATCAGATCTGTCTGTTTATTGGTTATCTTTGTCATGTATTCTCTCATGTCCATGTATTTAAACCCTCATGTTTCCCATTGTCCTTTGTCAAGTATTGTATTTGTTTGGTATGCATGTCATGTCATGTCATGTCATGTCATGTCATGTCATGTCATGTCATGTCATGTCAAGTTTATATTAAGTCAAGTTTATGTTTCATTCATGTTTGTAGTTAGGATTTTCATGTTTATTAATAAATTGCACTTGGGTTCTTCAATTCATCGTCTTCATCATTGTCAGTGCCAGCAGCCAATCGTTACAACATGTTTGCATCGGCTCCAACATGTTTAACTTCTGGGTTGACTGGAAGAGCATTGCGTCAGCAGTGTTGGACACCCGGGTTCAGATTCTACATTGAAACCAGGAAGTAATCAAGTTTGTGTAATTATTGACGAGCGCGATTCAGGCGTTGCATTTATCCTTCTTTCATTACATTTTACTCCACTGATGGTTAGGTTTAGGTTGGGGATTTGAGATGGGGAGTATAGTTTATAAAACATGCCTTCCTACACTTTATTACTGCCTGTACAGCTGAAAACAACTTGCTTTAAAACTTTATATTTACGCCCCTCTGAGGACATTACACCAGGAAAATGGAGCTCACACGTACCCATACGACAACACTCACCAGTGGCCAGTGGGGAAATGTTTCAAATTTCAATAAGCACATACCGATTTTAGTGAAAGATAAGTCAACCTACTGTTTACAATTCACTATGAGATCAGTTTGAACATGTAGCGTTAGATAAATATCAGCAAGGCTATATGCATATTAATTAACCTAGGGACTGTTCAGTTCTAAGATAAGACAATGATTTAATGTTAGTAAATTAGGTAACAACAATCATAAATTGAAGAAGAATTATGTCTTACCATTATTGTGAAATTAAAATGAGGATGAACTCTGCCAGTGTCACTCAGTCGGCATCTGTAAATTCCTTCAGAAAATGGTGCATGGCACAATTGGCCGTATTTAGAATTTTTAGATGGAACAAGTTCATTTGGATTACTTCTAAAAACTGGGACAAATTATGGAAAATGTTGCATTGTGTTAGCACAATAAAAATAAATTCAGTTTATGTTACTAGTATTCTATTTTCAGTGAAATACTTCAGTGAAACACTCCCCTGCCTCAACTTGCAATGTAAAGGACTGGGGTATGAGTCCTGAAAAGCATGCGAGTTGACACATGAGTCGAAAGTGTCACAGAGGCACTACAAAATAAAGTGGTTGCAGCAATTATGTTTTCCATCTCACTTTTGCTTTAGGTTTAGTTTTAAAGTTTAGGGTAGGGAGGTACTTAAAAGTCATCCACAAGGAGTCGACTCAGGTCCAAAGCAAATCGACTAGTCGTATAACCCCTATTACATTTTAGTACATCATTAAAAATTATCCTAAATCCTTAAAAATGATTTTAATCTGACATGAATTCATGTGATTTAACTGTGTGTTGATTAATTAGAGAGTGAACAGCCTCAACGAACAGGCCTTGTGTAGTCCGCAGGAGAATTATCATGATCGCCCGTAAGAGAGCTGTTAATTTAATGACTGGATTAACATAAAGTCGTACAATCGCTTTCGTGGTTCCATTTTCGTCAAGTTAATTACGTTGTTTTTGGGTCTCATATGGCCTCGTATTAATCCAGATGGCTTCTGAAATGGGACTGTATGGTGATCTTTCAGAGATGGTAAATGAACATTGTCTTTGCATATTTAGCTTGATTAATAGTGTTGTTGTTATTGAGTCTGGGCCAGAGACAATACTCAGGTGGAAGGGTCACGATCCTGTCTCCTACCTTCATCAGCTGTCCATCATACACAAAGTGGGCTGGGACTGGCTGCGTCGGGCTGTCTATCACCCTTCGTGGGAGGGTCAGGGATAATGATAGCACCCCATCTGGCCACAAGGGCGACATCACAGCGGGTTCATTGGGTTGAAAGACCAAGTACACCCATTTTGTCACTTCAGTCCAAGAAATGTGAGCAAGACTCTCATCCTAGCGAGGCACCAGTGGATGTGTGTGTGGTATGTCTGTCTTGAATTGCCATTTGAGAGAAACAGATGGGATCAACTCACAGACCCACACTCATATACTAACACTGGCTCTCACTTGGCTAGTTTACCCTTCCTGCCTCTGCCCCATTTCACCCTCAGCTCCCCATGATGCTGGCAAGGTCATGACCTTTATAACCCTTGACTTCAACAGACTGGACAAGCATATGGAGTTAACTCAAGGGAAATAAAGACAGAAAGAGAAAGAAACAGACAGATAACGCACACACACACTCACCACGTTTATCCAGGCTAACTTAGTTTTCTATTAAGGGCTCACTCTCGTCAAGATTCAGTCACCCTTTCAGTCTTGTCCCTTCTTGTAAACATCCCATCAGTCCGCCGGGATCCACAGCGGTTAACTCCATCCCGACTTACGCGCCTGTAACAGATCCAGGCCCTCACCTGTGCGAATTAACATTCTAATGCCACCTGCATTGATGTCTGCATTCATTAAGACAATAGTGCTCATGGCTGCCATGTGCTCGTGATACAAGAACTCCAGTCTGTCATACAGAGTATTGGCTGTTGCCAGTCTCACAAACACGTGCAAGCACACGTGTTTGGCGACTCCTGCAGTGTTGGGTCCCAGCTTGATCAAAGCGATAACAGTGCTTCTTAATGTCTCACCTCATTGAGATTCTATCAGGCTATCAGTTGCAGCTTCACCTGAGGAATGACATTCTCATTAAGATACATCAGATACGACGACTCCCACTTTCACCAGCTGAACGGAGCAACTCATTTCCACCTGCTCTCATGAGCACGCTCACAAATGTCTTATTAAAACAAATCTCTCTCCTTATTTTCCACCTGTGCATATGAATATGTTAATTATTTATATTTGTACTTGTGTATAGTACATAATGGTAAATACGCATAATGGAATCAGTGTGTGTGCGTGTGTGTGCATAGTCGTGGTCCAGAGTCTCACCCACCATCAGTAATAACAGGCACAGCGTAATTAGCCTGGGGTAAACAATTAACACAGGACATCCATTCTAATGCAAATGACCAAACCCCTCTAGAACAAGACACAATGCCTTCTCAATGCATTTACAGTCATTATGATCACCTTCCAGGTTGGCAAACGTGGCAATTGTGTGTGTGCTTGCGCATTGTCTTTGTTATTTATTATGTTTCTGTTGTTCTCTTCTCTGTTTGCCATTCTCATTAAGGTTTTAGGATAAATGTTTTTTTAATAATGGCCCTGCAGGTAAGCCGTATGGAAATTTCAGTCAGATTGGAGGCAGAAAGACATTAACGGAGATGGTGCAAAACTCAGCCTTCAATCACACTGCCCTTTCTCTGTAATCACACCATTATTGTTCTCTCTCCTTTCTTTCTCCTCCACCGTTGTCTCTCATTCGCCATACTGTTTTACCTCTAAAGTAGTGCCGCCGCCATTTGCCATCCTTTCTGCTTTTCAACTGCCTCTGCATGTTTAATTTACTCTCTGGACTTAATTTTAAAAATCACAGACTGATTGTCATAAATGGAACTATTTAGTTTTCTGCAAAGATACAGGGAAGTGCATTATGCAGTTGATTTTAAGGCACATAATAATGTCTTCATTAACTGTGTCACTTACACACGTATTTCTCTATTATGGTTTGCTGTATTTTATGCTTATAGTCTGAGTAGGACATCAGTATAGACATATATTTCTATGCACTATTGAGTCATCATCAATGAATGTTTGTGCTCATCCAATTTGAAAAGCTTTTAAGGTCATCTGTGCAAATGGAGTTTCTCGTAATGACAGCACTTATTCACTTAATCGAGATCATACGATACAGTTGTCACTCAGAACAAAACTCTCCATCTTTTCATCTCTCATGCTCTCGTTCCTCTTCTCTAAGAATAATTGCAGCAACAGTGAACACAGTTGCTAATTAATCATGCAGTAGCTGAAAATTTAGGTGAAAGAGAAGAAGATGAGAGAAGAGGGAGAGAGACGAGAGGGCCAGGAATGAGAGATGAGAGACCTCTAGAAATAAGAGGAGAGGGCAGGAGTGGAAGAGTGCAGGTCAAATGGGACATTATGAAACAAAAAGGAAACAAAGGAAAAGATTGAGACATCTCATCTCAACTCAACTCAACTCACTTTATTAATATAGCACATTTATAACAACAGAGTTGACCAAAGTGCTTCACAATTTAAAAAAATATTTAAAGAGCAAATTGACAAGTACTATCAAGACATATACACACACAAGTTTATATGCTCTGATAAAAGGCTGGATATATGGAGTGCAATCAATAGCAGAGCAAATATCCACAAAACTCAAGATTTCCCAGATTCAAAAGCCAGTGTAAAAAGGTATGTTTTCAGCTGAGACTTAAAAAACTCCACTGTCTGAGACAAACAAATGTAAAGGGGAAGATTATTCCATAGTTTTGGGGCAATTACAGAGAATGCCCAATCACCCTTTGACATTTGCTTGGACCGAGGGGCAACCAGGAGCATTTGATTTGCAGCTCTTAGTCGCCTAGAAGAAGTGTAAAGGCTTAGGAGGTCTGCAATGTAATGGGGAGACAGATTGTGTAGTGCTTTAAAAACAAGTAGTATAATTTTGAATTCAATCCTGTACTGAACCGGCAGCCAATGAAGCGAGGATAACACAGGAGTAATGTGCTCCCTTTTTTAGTGCCAGTCAATAACCTCGCTGCGGCATTTTGCACTAACTGTAGGCAGGATAAGTGCCGCTGCAGATTCCCGCATAGAGGGAGTTACAATAGTCCAGTCTAGAAGTAATAAAAGCATGAAAAATCTCTAAATTTCTAAAATTGAGGAAAGGTTTTAGTTTAGAAATCATTTTCAGCTGGTAAAAACTGCCTTTTACAACAGAAATTCTGTTTATCAAAGGTAAGAGTCGAGTCAGTTATAAAGCCAAGATTTCTCACACTGTCTTTCACAGTTATCGCTACGGGAGCAAGAGTACTGGCTTTCTTCTCTGTATGTTTAGATGGACCAAATATGACAATCTCAGATATGCTTTCATTTAGTTGAAGAAAATGTTGGGTGGCCAACATTTAACATCTTCCAAACAGTCCATAAGAGACTTCAGAGACTGATTGTTCCCAATGTTCAAAGGAAAATATAACTGTGTTATCTGCATACATATGGCAAGAAATGGCATGATGGCGGCAGATAGACCCCAAAGGACGTATGTATAATGATTACAGAATAGGACCCAAGCTTGAACCTTGTGGAAGACCATATTTTAGGGTAACAGAGGAAGATGAGTATTTACCAATATTCACAGAAAATGTTCTGTCTTGTAGATAAGAACCAAACCATTTTAATGTGGTTCCTTGAATGCCAATATCACACTCCAGACGGACTAGGAGAATTAAGTGATCAACAGTGTCAAATGTGGCGCTGAGGTCTAACATAATTAAAATTACATACAGCCCAGAATGTGTGTGTGTGTGTGTGTGTGTGTGTGTGTGTGTGTGTGCGTGTGTGTGTGTATATATATATATATATATATATATATATATATATATATATATATATATATATATACACACTTTTTTTTTTTTTTTTTTGCAGAGAAGAAAAACTGCAAATAACAAAAAACAAAACAAAAACAAAAAATCCTTAATGTGCATTTTGTCTTTTTTTTTTAGAAATATGTAAAAACCTTAACAACTAGATTAATTTACAGGCAAAACTGTGTAATATAATAAGACTTATTGTCAGAGAATATTTCTTGAATTAAGTTTATCTTACCTCATTAGCAAATAGTTTTTTTTATGCATAAATCTAACAACATCTGAAGTCAACAGTGAAGTTTGTCAGTGGTTTAAAAAAATGTGCTTAAATTTTCTATGTATTATCTCACGCAGTAGATCAAGTCAATTAAGCTTGTTTGAAGTATGTTTAAATATTTTTACTGGAAAAAAAAGACAAAAATACTGATAAAAAATGTATTTATTTATTTATTGCAAAGATGGGTGGAGAAATGGCGGCTCATTTTCTCTTTCAGAAGTGCATGTTTTATTTTTATTTAATTTTTATTTTTGGGACAAAGGTCCATTCTCTTGGAGATCGGCTAAAATTACCCTCTTACTTCCAACAGCCCCCCATTATCTTTCCATATATCCATCATTCATCCAGTCCCTTTACATTTACCCCTCCTATTCTCAAATCCATTTCTCTCCATTTCTTCTTCCTTGCCTCCACCGTTTTCTCCATTCTTTCTTTATCTGTTTCTCTTTTTGCTCTTTGTCATCCCACCATCCGTAATGCCCTGTTCCCCCTCTCATCCCTCTGTCCTGCAGCCCCCTCACCATCCCTCCCCATTCCCAATCCCTGTGACCTCCTCTTTCCCTTTTTCCAATCATCCTCATTTTCTCTTCATCCCTGCCTGTACAGCCCACTCTAAATTGTAGAGGGCTGGTTTCCTCTAATTAAAATCTGTAATCAGACACCTAATTAGCCTAACCAGAACCTCCTAAATAATTTCCGCCTCTCCTACAGACCCCGGACCAAGATGCTTACTGAAGCCATTCAGCCCACTGTAATGCAGCTAAATGGAAATGAACTGCTGCAGAGGGATGGATATGATGGAGGAAGAGGAAAACATTGGAACGTGCGCTCATTTGTTATGCTGAGTGGGTTTCCTGTGGTTGGCACACTGATATGCTCTGTATGGCCATTAATGTGGTTGATGGATATTTTATCAAGCCATCACACAGCATGTGGTGATTTTTCATTGTAGCCAAATAGTGGATTTGAGTTGCTTATTTTAAATCCAGGACATCGCATGAATTGTCATAACTATCCAAAGCATTTATAGTACCTTACCAGAAATAGATGTTCCCTATCTGACACTCACTCGATGTTGTGTCGATGTAGTGACACGAGGGGTCACTCTTGGGAGCCCGAAACACCTCTGGTCTTTGATAAAAGGCCAATGAAAACTGGCGAGTGGTATTTGCATACCACTCCTCCGGACATACGGGTATAAAAGGAGCTGGTATGCAACCACTCATTCAGATTTTCTCTTTGGAGCCGAACGGTCGATGTTCACTGAGCTGAATTCCACGACTGTTCATTCACTTCTGCTGGATCTGATGGCGCATTTCAGCGGCTTCTCCCTCCTCTGCACTGGTGCACTGCAGAGAACACCCCTGGGTGCTTTGGCAGAAATAAAAGAGTATATTTCTCTAAAAGAGTGGCACACACGGAACGTCTAAAAAGACGCGTCTTTTTAAAAGATGCCTTTCTGTTTGTGTGTTATTCCTTGTTGCGTTCGTTATCTCTCGCCTTCTGATGGTCACGATCGCTGTCTTTTGTGTCTGGGCGTGACCCACATGGAGACAGCATTCGTGGATGGATCATGTACTCATTGCGAGAATGTGACCATGGCAATGTTGCGGTCGCGGCTTGCCTTCATAAGAAAGCAAGCCACCCCAGCAGTTCCCCGCATCGGTCCTTCTACCCACAGGAATGAGGCCACCGCGGCTAGCACTGGGGGTGATTTGGGGACCCCAATGGGACCACCTCCGCTGGGTATCCCCCCACGGACCTCCCATTCCCCAGCATGCTCGTCTGCCCCGATAGGGCTTCCGGATGTGTCCGCCGGCTCATCTCATGGCGAGTTCGACCCCTTGTTAAGAGCCCTCAAAGGTGATGAGCTCTCGAGCGCAGCATGAGAGAGCAGGTTTGTCAAGTCGGACGCGGAAGCCTCAGCTGGGCTCCCCCCCTTGGGTACGGTCGCCCAGTCACAGGCTGATGCGGAAATGACGGACATGCTTTCCCAGGCAGCCACGAGTGTCGGGCTAGAGTGGAACCCTCCACTCTTCCCTGAACCCTCGCGGCTCGATGATTGGTTCCTGGGCTCGCGGCACTGCTCACAGCCATGCCCCGCCCCAGTTCCTTTCTTCCTGGAAGTGCACGAGGAGCTGACAAGGTCGTGGGAGGCACCTTTTACTGCCCGGTCCCAATCTTTCAGCTCCCCCACCCTCACTACCCTCGATGGTGGGGCGGCCAGGGGCTATTTGGCGAGTCCCCTGGTGGATAAGGCGCTCGCAGTGCACCTATGCGCCCAAAGCTCCCGTCCAAGGCCTGTATATTTACGTTGTCCCTGAAGGCCAAAGCCTGCAGTGCCACTGGACAAGCCACCTCCACCCTGCATGCCACGGCTCTCCTGCAAGTCCACCAAGCCAAGGCGCTAAAGGAACTGCACGAGGGTAGTTCCGCCCCGGGATTGATGCAGGAGCTGCGCTCAGTGACCGACCTCACTCTCAGGGTGACGAAGGTCATGGCGCAGTCACTCAGTGGGCGATGTCCACCTTGGTGGTCCAGGAAGCAGACGCCACCTGTCTCATGGCCGGTCGCCAAGAACCCGCGAAAGGCTTCGAAGCACCCCTGAGATGGGCGACCCAGGGACGACGAAACCCACTGCTTTGGAGCTGGTAAGCAGACCACTACATCCCCCGGTGGAGGGCCGGGAGGAGAATCTAATGTTGCCTTTTCATTTAATTTCGCCACATGCCCAAGTGGCTGCGGTACGCAAGAGTTCAGCAAAAGAGCGGTTTCCTTGTTCCCTGGGTCATATACCCGGTGTGCATGGCCATCATCATGACAACCATCCACCATTCCATTTTGGCAGGTTTGGCGCTCCAGCGGCAGTCTCCCCGCCCCTGCGTGCCCAGCTGTGGCATAAATCCGCCCCCGATGTGACAGTCTCCATGGGTCACGAGGACAGGCCTCTTCCTCCCCCATCCCAGGCTGTTCCGGGGGTGGTCACAAGGAGCCAGGTAAGTGCTTCGATGTCCCTGAACTCAGCACAGCCACGACATGGCGCCGCCCCACCGCGAGGCCCCACCCGCCGGTACGTCTGACAAGATTGTCCCCTTGGTCCCCCTCGCCCGGAGCTTGGACGCGTGTCTTGCGCTTTCCAACCCGTCACGATGTCTGGTCCGGACCGTCCGACTCGGCTACACGATTCAGTTTGCCAGGTGTCCGCCCAGGTTCAGCGGCGTCCACTTCACCTCGGTGAAGGGCAAGAATGCCGCTACCTTGCGCACGGAGATTGCTACCCTCCTACGGAATGATGCGATAGAGCCTGTCCCTCTGGCCGAGATGAAGAAGGGGTTTTACAACCCCTACTTCATTATACCGAAAAAAGACGGTGGGTTGCGGCCAATCTTGGACCTGCGAGTACTGAACCAGGCTTTACACAGACTCCCGTTCAAGATGCTGATGCAAAAACGCATTCTAGCGAGCGTCCGGCATCAAGATTGGTTCGCGGCAGTAGACCTGAAGGACGCGTACTTCCACATCTCAATTCTACCTCGACACAGACCCTTCCTGCGGTTTGCATTCAAGGATCGGGTATATCAGTATATGGTCCTCCCTTTTGGCCTGTCCTTGTCCCCTCGTGTCTTCACGAAGGTCGCAGAGGCAGCCCTTGCCCCGCTAAGGGAAGTGGGCATTCACATCCTCAACTATCTCAGCGATTGGCTAATCCTAGCTCACTCTCAGGATGTGTTGTGTGCACACAGGGACCTGGTGCTCTCACACCTCAGCCAACTAGGGCTTTGGGTCAACTGGGAAATGAGCAAGCTCCTACCGGTTCAGAGCATCCTTTTCTCGGCTTGGAGTTGGACTCAGTCTCATTGACGGCGCACCTCACGAATGAGCGCGCACAGTCGGTGCTGACCTGTTTGAAGGCATTCAGACAGAAGACAGCGGTTCCACTGAAACTGTTTCAGAGGCTCCTGGGGCATATGGCATCCTCAGCGGTGGCCACTCCGCTCGAGTTGATGCATATGAGACCGCTTCAGCACTGGCTTCAGACTCGAGTCCCGAGATGGGCATGGCGCTGCAGGACACATCGCATGGCCATCACACCAGTCTGTCACCGCCTCTTCATCCCTTGGACCGACCTCACCTTTCTATGGGCAGGCGTTTCCCTAAAGCAGATCTCCAGGCGCGTCGTGGTTATGACAGATGCCTCCAAAATGGGCTGGGGCACTGTATGCAACAGGCACGCAGCCGCCGGCTCCTGGACGGGCCTGTTGCTACGTTGGCACATCAACTGCGTCGAGTTGCTGGCAATTCTGCTCGCCCTGCGGAGGTTTCGGCTGTTGATCCAGGGCAAGGATGTCTTAGTTCGGACAGACAACACGGCAACGGTAGCATAGACTGCCTTGACGGTTGATATATGCTACCGTTGCCGTGTTGTCTGTTGTCTGTCACAACTCACCCGCCGTCTCCACCTCTGGAGTCAGCAGCACCTCAAGTTGCTGTGAGCCACTCACATCTCAGGCAACCTCAACACTGCAGTGGATGCACTATCACAGCAGGTTACCCTCAGAGGAGAGTGGAGACTCCACCCTCAGGTGGTCCAGCTGATTTGGAGTCGATTCAGACAGGCACAGGTAGACCTGTTCACTTCCCAAGAATCCTCCCACTGCCCGCTCTGGTACGCCCTGACCGAGGCACCTCTTGGTATAGATGCACTGGCACACAGCTGGCCCCCTGGACTTCCCACAGTGAGCCTACTTGCACAGACCCTGTGCAAGGTCAGGGAGGACGAGGAGCAGGTCGTCCTGGTAGCACCCTACTGGCCCACCCAGACATGGTTCTCGGACCTCACGCTCCTCGTGACAGCCCCCCCCCCAGCGAATTCCCCTGAGGAAGGACCTTCTTTCTCAGGGACAGGGCACCATCTGGCACCCACGACCAGACCTCTGGAATCTCCATGTCTGGCCCCTGGACGGGACGTGGAAGACTTAAGCGGACAACCACCCACGGTGGTAGACACGATCACTCAGGCTAGGGCCCCCCCCACGAGGCACTTGTATGCCTTGAAGTGGTGTCTGTTCGCTAAGTGGTGTTCTTCCCAATACGAAGACCCCCAGGGATGCGCAGTCGGATTGGTGCTTTCCTTCCTGCAGGAGAGGTTGGAAGGGCGGCTGTCCCCCTCCACCTTGAAGGTGTATGTAGCTGCTATAGCGGCACACCATGACACAGTGGATGGTAAGTCCTTAAGGAAGCACGACCTGATCATCAGGTTCCTGAGAGGCACCAGGAGGTTGAATCCCTTCACACCGCACCTCGTTCCCTCATGGGACCTCTCTGTAGTCCTTCAGGGTCTGTGGAGAGCCCCCTTTGAGCCCTTGCAGTCAGCTGAGCTTAAGGCACTCTCTTTAAAGACTGCCTTCCTGACTGTGCTCACTTCCATCAAGAGGGTAGGAGACCTGCAAGCATTCTCTGTCAGCAAAACGTGCCTGGAGTTCGGTCCAGGCTACTCTCACGTGATCCTGAGACCCCGACCGAGCTGTGTGCCCAAGGTTCCCATGACCCCTTTTAGGGACCAGGTGGTGAACCTACAAGCACTACCCCAGGAGGAGGCAGACCCAGCCCTGACCGAGGCACCTCTTGGTATAGATGCACTGGCACACAGCTGGCCCCCTGGACTTCCCACAGTGAGCCTACTTGCACAGACCCTGTGCAAGGTCAGGGAGGACGAGGAGCAGGTCGTCCTGGTAGCACCCTACTGGCCCACCCAGACATGGTTCTCGGACCTCACGCTCCTCGTGACAGCCCCCCCCCCAGCGAATTCCCCTGAGGAAGGACCTTCTTTCTCAGGGACAGGGCACCATCTGGCACCCACGACCAGACCTCTGGAATCTCCATGTCTGGCCCCTGGACGGGACGTGGAAGACTTAAGCGGACAACCACCCACGGTGGTAGACACGATCACTCAGGCTAGGGCCCCCCCCACGAGGCGCTTGTATGCCTTGAAGTGGTGTCTGTTCGCTAAGTGGTGTTCTTCCCAATACGAAGACCCCCAGGGATGCGCAGTCGGATTGGTGCTTTCCTTCCTGCAGGAGAGGTTGGAAGGGCGGCTGTCCCCCTCCACCTTGAAGGTGTATGTAGCTGCTATAGCGGCACACCATGACACAGTGGATGGTAAGTCCTTAAGGAAGCACGACCTGATCATCAGGTTCCTGAGAGGCACCAGGAGGTTGAATCCCTTCACACCGCACCTCGTTCCCTCATGGGACCTCTCTGTAGTCCTTCAGGGTCTGTGGAGAGCCCCCTTTGAGCCCTTGCAGTCAGCTGAGCTTAAGGCACTCTCTTTAAAGACTGCCTTCCTGACTGTGCTCACTTCCATCAAGAGGGTAGGAGACCTGCAAGCGTTCTCTGTCAGCAAAACGTGCCTGGAGTTCGGTCCAGGCTACTCTCACGTGATCCTGAGACCCCGACCGAGCTGTGTGCCCAAGGTTCCCATGACCCCTTTTAGGGACCAGGTGGTGAACCTACAAGCACTACCCCAGGAGGAGGCAGACCCAGCCCTGATGTTGCTGTGTCCGGTGCACGCTTTACGCATCTATTTGGATCGCACGCAGAGCTTTAGAGTTTCTGAGCAGCTCTTTGTCTGCTTTGGTGGACAGGGGAAAGGAAGCACTGTCTCCAAGCAGAGGATTGCCCACTAGCTCAATGACGCCATAACAATGGCATATCACGCCCAGGACATGCCGCCCCTGGCAGGGCTACGAGCCCATTCTACCAGGGGTGTAGCGGCCTCCTGGGCCTTGACCAGTGGTGACACTCTAACAGACTTTTGCAGAGCAGTGGGCTGGGCAACACCCAACACCTTTGCGAGGTTCTACAATCTCCGGGTGAAACCGGTTTCGTCCCGTGTAGTGGCAGGCACAAGCAGGTAAGTCCGGGACAGCTGGCCGGGTGTATCGCTTGCGTATAGCACCTTTCATCTGCCCTGAGCTGAAGACATGCGCTGTTGATTCCCAGTAGTGTTCACAAAACTGTGTTCCCTGGATGATTTCCTCCGAGCCCTGTGGCAGACGAGTTCACGAAGAAACTCGCTGCTGGCTCAGTACATGTGCTAACTAAGCCCTGTACTGGGGTAGGTGCTCTGCATGTGTTGGTTCCCCATAGGTAACCCCATGTGACATATATCTTCTGCTAATTTGTTTCCCTGTTGGTAAAGTTGGGCAGAGGCCCCTCAGAGGCCCCTCTGCCCCAGTCACCATGTTTGTAGAAACTCCTTCCCCGTAGGGTAGGACCTACCATGGGACTGCTCCACATGACATACTTCCGACAAAGCTCGGCAAGACCATTTGATGTATTTCCACTCAAAATACCCCCCCCCTCTGGGCAGGGTGTGGTCTCCGCGGTGTCTTCCCCTTGGGTGGTGGGACACCCCCCCGACGTAGATCTGTAGGCCCCAGTCGGTTAATTCCTTTTTTTTTGGGGAGAGGAAAAAAAAAGAGGATAAGAGGCAACGACTGTGCTACCCTGTCTCTATCTTTTGGGCAGTCGACTTGTCCCCAAAGGGCCGTTCGACACTCATAACAGCACTGGGGGAGGTTACGTGTCGGCCTGGTGCACTGGCTACGAGGCACACAGTGGTCTGCCCGTCACACACCGCCAGTTCATGTAACACAGTTCAGCCAGTTGTGTCCCTCCTGCCACAACGCTGAACTACCCACTGAAATGGCCGGGACCTTGTCTTGGCTCCTCAGCACAAAACCTGAATGAGTGGTTGCATACCAGCTCCTTTTATACCCGTATGTCCGGAGGAGTGGTATGCAAATACCACTCGCCAATTTTCATTGGCCTTTTATCAAAGACCAGAGGTGTTTGGGGCTCCCAAGAGTGACCCCTAGTGTCACTACATCGACACAACGTCTCGTTCCCTCCATCAGGGAACGGAGGTTACGCAAGTAACCAGGACATTTTTTTTTTCTTGTACAAAACATTCATTTTGGTGAATATCTCCAGGTTTCACAACACCCGATCAAGTACTTCATCAACTGGCACTGATTTGTTGATTGCAAACCAACATTTTGTGTGTAACACAACTTTACCATTAATCCTTTTGTTTTCCTCACTCTTTTTATATGTACTTCACTCTGGTTATAACTTTCAACTGTCACTGTTTTGGATGAGCTGTTTCCAAAATAGTAGCCCCCTTCACATGATCTGCATTGGTGTTGTGTGCCGCACCAAGGTAAGGACCAAAGCTGATCTGTTCATTTAAGGACAGACAGACATATAGATAGACTGATCATACTGTGAATGTGGTGACATGAGGTCTAACATTTTGTTGAAATCGGTCTGTGCGTAACAAAATCTGAACCACTGCCCCCGATGGTGCCCCGTCCCTGAGAGAGGAGAACCCTCCTCAGGGGAATTCACCAGGAAGGGGCTGTCGTGAGGAGTGTGAGGTCTGAGACCCATGTCTGGGTGGGCCAGAAGGGTGCCACTAGGATGACCTGCTACTTGACCTTGCACAGGGTCTGTGCAAGTAGGCTCACTGGGGGGAACGCATACTAGCGTGGCCCATGGGACCAGCTGTGTGCCAGCGCACCTGTGCTGAGGGAAGCTTCGGTCAGGGCATACCAAAGCGGGTAGTGGGAGGATTCCTGGGAAGCAAACAGGCTTACCTGCGCTTGACCGAATTGACTTGAAACCAGCTGGACCACCTGGGGGTGGAGTCTCCACTCTTCCCTGATTGTGACCTGTCTCAACAGCATGTCTGCTGTACTGTCAAGGTCGCGCAGGATGTGAGTGGCTCACAACGACTTGAGTCGCTGCTGACTCCAGAGGAGGAGGCGGCGGGCAAGTTGTGACATGCGACATGAGCACAAGCCGCCTTGGTGGCTACTGTATGCTACCATCGCCGTGTTGTCCATCCGGACCAACACGTGCTTGCCCTGGATCAACGGACGAAGCCTCCGCAGGGTGAGCAACATTGCGAGCAACTAAAGGCAGTTGACATGCCAACGCAGTCGCGGCCTTGTGCCAGAGCCCGCAGCTGTGTGCCTGTTGCACACGGTGCCCCAGCCACACTCGGAGGCATCTGTCATAACCACGATGCGCCTGGGGTACTTGCAGTAAGGGTACTCCTGCCCACAGGAATGCAAGGCCCGTCCAAGCGCTGAACAGGTAGTAGCAGATCGGCGTGATGACCACACGATGTGTGCCACAGCACCATGCCCACCTCGCGACTTGAGTCTGACGCCAGTGCTGAAGTGGTCTCATATGCATCGACCCGAGCGGTGTGACTGCCGTCGAGGATGCCATATGCCCCAGGAGCCTCTGAAAATGCTTCAGTGGGACCGCCATGCTCTGCCTGAACAACTTCAGGCAGTTCAGCACTGACTGCGTGCGCTCGATCGTGAGGCGAGCCATCAGAGAGACTGAATCTAACTCTGTACCGGGGAGAGCTTCTCTTTCCCCAGTTGACCCGAAGCCCCAACTGGCTGAGATGCCTGAGCACCAGGTCCCTGTGCACACACAACAAGTCTCGAGAGTGAGCTACAGCCAGCCAGTCGTCGAGACAGTTTAGGATGCGGATGCCCACTTCCCTTAGCGGGGCAAAGGCTGCCTCTGCGACTTCCGTGAAGATGTGAGATGACAGGGACTGACCCAAGGGGAGGACCTTGTACTGGTGCGCCCAGCCCTTGGAGGTGAACCGAAGAAAGGGCCTGTGCCGAGGAGAAACCGAGATGTTGAAGTACACGTCCTTTAGGTCTACTGCCGTGAACCAATCCTGATGCCGGACACTCGCTAAAATGCATTTCCACATCAGCATCTTGAAAGGGAGTCTGTGCAAGGCCCGGTTCAGTACTCACAGGTCCGGGATTGGCCGCAACCCACCGCCTTTCCTTGGTACGATGAAGTAGGGGCTGTAGAACCCTTGCTTCATCTCGGCTGAAGGGACAGGCTCTACCACATCCTTCCGCAGAAAGGACACGATCTCCGCGGGGAGGGCAGCGACATTCTCACCCTACACTTGAGGTAAAACGGATGCCGCTGAACCCAGGCGGGTGCTGGGTCACAGAGCGCAGCTCCTGCATCAATCCAGGGTCAGAACTACCCTTGTGCAGTAGTGAGAGTGGAGGAGCTCAGATACCGGGTCCGGGCAGTGAAAGGTGCCTGCCACGACCTCATGAGCTCCTCACGCAGCTCCGGGAAGAAAGGGACCAGGGCGGGGTGTGGCCGTGAGTGGCGCTCCGAGCCCAGGAACCAATCGTCACGTTGCGAGGGTTCAGGAGGGAGTGGAGGGTTCCACTCCAGCCCAACGCTCGTAGCCGCCCGGGCAAGCATGACCGCCAGCTCCGCATCGACCTGCGACTGGGTGACCGGACCCGAAGGTGGGAGCCCAGTTGAGTCCTCAGCATCAGACTGGACCAGCCCACTCTACGATGCTCCAATCGAGATCTCATCCACTTCGCGAGCGCCGAATGAGATCGTGAACTCGCACTGAGATGAGCTAGCGGTCTCATCCCAGAACTTGACCAGGGCAAATAAGCGTACTGGGGAATGGGAGGTCCGTGGGGAGTTACTCGATGGAACGGCTCCCATTGGGGCCTCAAACCCGTAGGTGGAAAGACCACGGCGGGGTGCCACTGGGGTGGCTTTCCCTCTGAGGAGGGAAAGCCGCGACCTCAACGTTGCCATGGTCATGTTCTTGCAGTGAGAACATGACCCGTCCACAAACGCCATCTCCACGTGGGCAGCGCTCAAGCACGTGAGACAGAGATCGTGGCCATCGGAAGTGGAGAGATAACGACCGCAACCAGGAATTAAACACAAACGGAAAGTCATCTTTAAAAAGACTTTCTCCGTAAGTGCTACTCTTTTAGAAGGAAAATATACTCTTTTAATGGAAGAATATACTCTTTTAGGCTGCTGAAGCGCCCAGGGGCATTCTCTGCACTCCACCAGTGCACGAGGGGGAAAAACCGCTGTAATGCGCTGTAAATCCAACAGATTTTCGAGGTGAATGGATCGGCAGAGTAATTCAGCTCACTGAACACAACCGCTCGGCTCCAAAGAGAAAATCTGAATGAGTGGTTGCAAGCCAGCTCCTTTTATACCCGTATGTCCAGGGTAGTGGCATGCAAATACCACTCGCCAATTCCCGTTGGCCTTTTCTCAAAGATCAGAGGTGTTTGGGGCTCCCAAGGGCGACACAATGTCGAGTGAGTGACAGATAGGGAACTCCGAATCACACTCACCATTGTTTAAGTCAGGGGTGGGGAACCTTTTTCCCATCAAGAGCCATTCTATTATTTATGAAATTATCCTCGGGCCATACAATTGCTTGCAATTTCTGATTGTGGGTTGAAATGAACATACATTTAAAATTATTTTTAATAATTATTTTATTTGTATTTATTTATTTATTTTATTTTTTATTATTTGTTTTTTACGGTTAATAGAATCAAGGTAATTTTTTTTGCTTTTCAAATTATTTCTCAAATGGCCTCGCAGGGCCGAGCAAAATTGTCTTAGACAGCCCTGAGGCCTGACGTTCCTCACCCCTTGTTTAAGTATACACAACCCAGATTAACATTGTTCACTGTAAAAAATAATCCTGTAAAAAAACAGTAAACTGTTGGCAGCTATGGTTGCCAGCATTATACTGTAAAAATATGATGTGTTACCGTTCTTGAAATTAACAGCAAGATACTGTTACTGTGACAGCTATAGTATACAAATGCAATTTAGTAGCATATTGCTGTTAAATTATATACTGTCTACTGTTGTTGAACTTAACAGCAATGTTCCCAGCATGCACTGTGGCATGAAGAATTTACTTTGATTTTTTACTATTTGCTGGTTTATTTTGACATTGTTTTTGTTGTAGTCTAAGTTACTTGTATTTTATGTTCAGCTTTTACTTTTTACGTAAAAGTATGTTTACGTATGAATAATTTACGTCTGTTAAAAGTATGATAATTGTCACCATTGTTGTGTTTTGTATGCCGAGAGTTGATTTCTGTATGTGACTTGCAGAGGCACAAAAACCATATATGCAAGTAATGCAATGCTTTGGGGTGCCATGTAAAGGTGGTGCAATTGGCCTCCTTGACCTATCCAACAATACCCCCCACCCCCAAACACTAAATATGCTGATATCATTTTGCTCTAATATCCTTGAATGTTTGTGATTTTACATGCAATGCATCACTATTGCCACATATAGTGCCATTTATAAGTTAGGTTAGGATCAGACATTTATTCTGACCTTAGGTTTTGTTTTCCAAGTAGCACAGTGCAACAACTTGTGTTTTACTTAAACACAAACTGACTGGCTAGAAAAACATAATATAATAATAAAGAAGGTCCAAGGTGCCAGCTCAAGAGAACACTAATAACCGCAATGGTGACTTCAAACAAAACACAACTATTGATAACAAAACAACAACACTAATTAAACTAAGACTTCTATTAAATTTGAATAAAAACTTTTGTACATTTTTTCTTTTCTTTTCTTTTTTTTTTTTTTTCTGTAGCCCCAATGCATTGCCAAAGCATTCATACTTATTCAAGTGCAAAGGCTTATGGGTATTTCACCATTATAACCCACAATGCAGTGCTATACTGTTATTTTACTGTGTACAGGTTGTTGTTGTTTTATGTTTTTTTTCATAAAAAATACTCTGTTCAACCCTGGCAAAATTGTACATTTAATATGTACATTGCTTCAAAGGTTGACAGCAAACTACTATATTTAGGAATCACAGTAGATTGCTGTAGGAATTTGGCCATAAATATACAGTAATTTTTTACAGTGTTGAATCATTGTTGGAATCTTGAATCCTGTTTGAATGTTGATTCTACATCACATTTGTTGAAATATCAACAAAGATTCAAGAAATTTGGTGTAAAACAATTATATAAATAAAAAGACTTCCATATAGTTTCTGGAGTTTATCTTTATCACAGAAGTTATATATATATAAGTTAGCTTGAGGAATGAACATATGAAACTTTGTCATGTTTTCTGAAGTCTTTCAAGTCATTAGAAGATGTGCACAAGTGTAAAGCACAAGTGTAAAACAATGAAGTCAAAGCCTTATTTTATATTTAAAAGAAATGTTGTTTGTAATGTCTTTCATCCATAATGACCATGAAAGGGAAACAATCTTTTTGAGTTGTTAGAAGGTTAAAAAAAATATTTATTTCATAATAACACTGTACATTTGAACACTGTATGATTGTCATTTATGCAGTGATGTTGTTGATTAATACAAGCTGTGTTTTAAAGCACAAGCTTTTAATCATTTTGCTGGTGATTAAGTCAAGTGTCGCAATGTTCAATGGATCAACACCTTTGCCAGTACTCAAATTCGTGTTCACGATATACTGATTCACGACATAGGGAGCTAGGAAGCTAATTGAGATGCACCCTTAGAGTGTTGAGAAGCACACATAACCTCGTGTTCGTCAACTACATATCAGTGTTAGTCAATGTCCCTGTCACCACCCAAACAGTATATGCTGTTGGCATTCATCAAAATTTCAATGTTGATCCATCATACTTTTAACACTGAAGTTTCAATCTCAACCAAAATGATGATTTTGATAAAAAAATACAACATTATATCTATGGCACCTTGCCATCTGGGTAATTTCTTCCTGGTTTCCACTGGACCAGTACCCGTCTCTCAGAGTGAACATGATTACTTCCTAGTTTCCATGAGACCAGAATCTGTGTCTCTGAATTTACTTGCACAATGTGCTATCAGTAACATCAGAGGGAAAGATGAACATATTTGATGCAAAAATAGTCTGATCAGAGATGGTGCTCAGCAGTGATTCAGCAGTATTGGGTTGATTTCAGAAGTACATGAACATTCAGAAAACAATTTCCTTGTGATCATGTAGCAATACCAGCAAGATTTTGTGATTGTCTAAGCTGGTCTTCTCAGCAAGGTAGATGGATGAATGGATGTACTTTACTGATCCCTAAGAGGACATTGTAAGATAAGTTGTTGAAGACACTACTTTCTTATATTACATTACTGCAATGAGCTGTTCAGTGCTCAGCACTGTCAGGGCCCTTTACTAATGTAATTAGGTCTCATAGACTAAGTATCTCTGTAACCAACCTGCCTCAAGGCTAAAACTTTACTTTACTGTATGGCTTACCACACCCACTTTTGCACGAATCCAAGCCTCGGGGCCTTATTTAAATCAGGCTATGTCAGGTGAATAATCTAATGCCCATTTGACCGGGGGTAATGTACACAGTCGATTGACCTTTGCCATTGTTAATGGTTTAATGCCAGGGTTTAGTTGTGCTGGATGTGGAACAAGAAATTTAATGGACTCCACACCACTATTAGCTGTGGCTGATTACTCAGCACAGCTGGATGGGGAGATGATGGAAAAGGAGCCGTTCTGGTTTGTTCATTTGTTCGCTCGCTTTCTCTCTTGTTTTATGAGCCTCTGCCTAATGCCCCCAAATCACACTTACAATCTTGTCTCCACAGTAGCTGAAGTCATTATTTGGATACATGACATCACCTGTTGATTTTCTCCAGACCCTCGAAGGCTCGTATCTCTTCTCCTTCCCTTCCCTTCCCTTCCCTTCCCTTCCCTTCTCTCTCTCTCTCTCTCTCTCTCTCTCTCTCTCTCTCTCTCTCTCTCTCTCTCTCTCTCTGCCTCTCCACTTTCTTTCTTTTGTCTCTCGTCCTCTTCTCCTTTCTCTGCCGCGGGCCTGGTATTTTTAGGGCTGTGTAAAGGGGTGAAAGCATCAAGCACTTTTTCTCTCATCTCTCCATTTTAATTCCTGAGCGATGGCTGAAATGTGCAAGGCCCAGAAATGACTGTCTCTCCTCGCCTGCGGGCATGAGCCATCAGTCACCTCGCTACAGTCTAAAACAGCACAATACCTCTCCAACCTGCCTTCAGAGCACACACATGGAGCACACAGCCCCGGAGATGTGTACGTGTGAGACCATCGTGTAGGTCACACACAGATGTGAATGAGGCGTGTGTATCCATGTGTTTGTGATGGGATGCATTATGCTGCTTGTTCAGAAAAATTAAGAGTGCTTCCTTTGTGCTGCTCACAAAATACAGCCTGGCTAAATGGCACATTATGTGTGTCTTTCTCCTTTTCTCTCTTGCTTTTCAGAATGATGATGTTGGTTGTACTTGTTCACCTCATGGGCCAAAAGGGAACATACTCCTATCATGGAACACACACATACACACTCCTGGATCCCTGTAATGCATAATGCATTGTGCTGTAGCCGTTTTCAGCATCTCCCCCCTCTGCACGCCCAGTCTGTTCCAGGCTATCAGACATGACAGTGCCAGCTGGGCTGCTGGCAGCAGCCAAGCAGGGAGCAGGAAAAAAGAAAGAGAATCCAAGAGAGAAAGAGAGATGGAGAAACAGCAGGACAATGTGAAGAAAGGATGGAGTGGGATAAGGAGAGAAAGAGAGAGAGAGGCAGTGGAAGGCACAGTTTGCATCGCTACAGCGTCTGTTTCATTCCCCGCTGATTGAAGGCGTGTTGCAGAACCGTGCCGGTCGGGATTTTTTGGACGGATAGCCGCTCTGGGTTGAGCAGTGTTCAGTTTATATAAAGACAGCTGTCAGCACGGGAGTGTGTGCCACTTCCAAACACTCCACTCATTGCTGACTCACTCTGAGCAATTAACTGCTCCAGTTAACCTCCGTTCTGTTGATAGAGAGAGAGAGAGAGAGAGAGAGAGAGAAAGAGAAACTTTGTATCTGAGTGGATCTGTTCAAGCAAATCACCGGGTATGTTCAAGAAAGTGTGATAACTGAAGAAAGTCTGTGTGCGCCTGTCCATCTGTCTGGGAAGGTGTGCCTGTTTAAAGCAGCATGTGAGCTTTAAACCAGCATGTGTATGTGGTCATGTCTGAGTTAGCTCAGACTGTTGAGAGAGATACCAGATTATTTCTGTTGGTACGTGTATGCCTGCGCCTTGGTGCGCTTTTAGAGGAACGTTCTGGGTTTAAAACAAGTTAAGCTCAATCCACAGTATTTGTTGAATAATTTTTATTTCCAAAACAAAAAAATATATAATATATACACTGGTGGCCAAAAGTTTGGATAATGTACAGATTTTGCTCTTATGGAAAGAAATTGGTACTTTTATTGGTGGCATTCAACTGATCACACTGTATAGTCAGGACATTAATAATGTGAAAAATTACTACTACAATTTGAAAAAAAAAAAAAAAAATTCAGAACTTCTTAAACTACTTCAAAGAGTTCTCATCAAAAAATCCTCCACATGCAGCAATGACAGCTTCGCAGATCCTTGGCATTCTAGCTGTCAGTTTGTCCAGATACTCCACACTTCCTGTTGCACTTGCCATAGATGTGGCTGTCTTGTCAGGCACTTCTCACAAACCTTACAGCCTAGCTGATCCCACAAAAGCTCAATGGGGTTAAGATCCATTACACTCTTTTCCAATTATCTGTTGTCCAATGTCTGTGTTTTTTTGCCCACTCTAACCATTTCTTTTTGTTTTTCTGTTTCAAAAGTGGCTTTTTCTTTGCAATTCTTCCCATAAGGCCTGCACCCCTGAGTCTTCTCTTTACTGTTGTACATGAAACTGGTGTTGAGCGGGTAGAATTCAATGAAGCTGTCAGCTTAGGACATGTGAGGTGTCTATTTCTCAAACCAGAGACTCTGATGTACTTATCCTATTGTTTAGTTGTACATTTGGGCCTTCCACATCTCTTTCTGTCCTCGTTAGAGCCAGTTATCCTTTGTCTTTGAAGACTGCAGTGTACACCTTTGTATGAAATCTTCAGTTTTTTGGCAATTTCAAGTATCGCATAGCCTTCATTCCTCAAAACAACGATTGACTGACAAGTTTCTAGAGAAAGCTGTTTCTTTTTTTTTTTGCCATTTTTGACCTAATATTGACCTTAAGACATGCCAGTCTATTGCATACTGTGGCAACTCAAAAACAAACACAAAGACAATGTTAAGCTTCATTTAACGAACCAGATAGCTTTCAACTGTGTTTGATATAATGGCAAGTGATTTTCTAGCAGCAAATTAGCAATTTAGCATGTTTACTCATGTAACGTTGGCTGGCAAGGCAATGACAAGCAGACGAAGATGATGAAGTGAGAACCCAAGTGCAGTTTAATACAAACGTGAAATCCAAAAAAAAAAAAAAAAAAAAACAGTAAATCCAAACGTGAACAAAACATAAACTTATCTTGATGTTACACCAACAATGTTACATTAACACGATACCTGACAATGGACAATGGCAAACATGAGGCTTAAATACATGGACAAGGGTAACAAAATGAACAAGTTAACCAATGAAAAGACAGAACTGATAACAAGATAACTAGACAATAAACCAATGAAAGCAAGACACATGAACATGGAGGGAAACATGAAAACACATGACCAGGGGACCACATGACATGAAACAGGAACTAGATTTTCAAAATAAGACATGAAAAACATGAATTAACAGAATAAACATGACATATCCCCCCCATTAGGGGCAGCTTCCGACGCCCCAACACATGATCAAATACATTAAACATGGCATAATCCCAAAGTTCTGTAGGGAGCTGTAAAGCCGACAGGCTGAAGGAATGCAGTGGAGCCGAGGGAACGTAGAGCTGAGATGATGTCGAGGGATCGACAGGCCAAGGCGGAGTCCAGGGCTTGGAGGGTCTAGGCGAGGTCGGAGGGTCGAAAGTTCCCCTTGCCTGATCAGGAGAACTAAGAGTGGGCACAAGGGCGGGAACCAATTCCAGCTCAAATAGCCCAGTGAAAGATGGCTCTGGAACTAAAAAGGCCTGCAATGCTGGGTCGTTGGCCAGAAATGAGCCTGAGACCTTGCATGGAGCAGACTGAAGCTTGGCTGTGACGTGGCATGGAGCATACTGACGTGTGGCTGTGAAGTGGCATGGAGCAGGCTCAGGCGTGGCTGTGACGTGGCATGGAGCAGGCTCAGGTGTGGCTGTGACGTGGGATGGAGCAGGCTCAGGCATGGCTGTGATGTGGCATGGAGCAGGCTCAGGCGTGGCTGTGACATGGCATGAAGCAGGCTGAGGCATGGCTGTGACATGGCATGGAGCAGACTCAGGATATGGGGAAAAAGATGGCACTAGCTCAGCGACCATGACGAGGAACTCTGGCATGGTGGCCATGACATGGAACTCTGGCTTGGCGGCCATGACGTGGAGAACTAAGGGTGGGCACAAGTGCGGGAACCAATTTCAGCTCAAATAGCCCAGTGAAAGATGGCTCTGGAATTAACAAGGCCTGCAACGTTGGTTCGTTGGCCAGAAATGAGCCTGAGACCTTGCATGGAGCAAGGTCTCAGGCATCCGCCTCCCCCACAGTGAACATGGAACCAATAATCTGCAGGGCAAGGTTGATATATTGAGCCAGGCTGTGGGTACTCTGACCGCCTGGCATCAGCAAAGAGATAGACTTAATCAGTCCAAAATGAAAAATGTCTTTGAGGGCAACTTCATTAAAGTCCACCTGGCATGCCAGAGCGCAAAGGTCCTCAATGTAATCCTCCATGGGACAATTCCCCTGATGTAGGAATAGGAGTTGGATTGCTGGGTTCATTTTTGTCAGTCAGGTATTCTGTAACGTTGGCCAGCAAGGCAATGACAAGCAGAAGAAGACAATGATGAAGTGAGAACCCAGGTGCAGTTTAATACAAACGTGAAATCCAAAAAAAAAAAACAAAACAGTAAATCCAAATGTGAACAAAACATAAACATGGACTTGACTTGATGTTACACCAACAATGTTACATTAACACAATACCTGACAACTGACAATGGCAAACATGAGGCTTAAATACATGGACAAGGGTAACAAGACAAACAAGTTAACCAATGAAAAGGCAGAACTGATAACAAGCTAACTAGACAATAAACCAATGAAAACAAGACACATGAACATGGAGGGAAACATGAAATCACATGACCAGGGGACCACATGACATAAAACAGGAACTCCACTAAAGTGGAGATTGACTGAGCGGGGAGGAGAATTTATTGTAAAAAAAGACTTGTATATTGATCTGTTTCTCACCCACACCTATCATATCTCTTCAGAAGACATTGATTTAACCACTGGAGTCTTATGGATTACTTTTATGCTGATTTATGTGATTTTTGGAGCTTCAAACTTTTGGCACCTATCCACATGCATTATATGGACCAAAAGAGCTGAGATATTCTTCTAAAAATCTTCATCTGTGTTCTTCAAAAGAAAGAAAGTCATACACATCTGGGATGGCATGAGGGTGAGTAAATGATGAGAGAATTTTTATTTTGGGTGAACTCTTCCTTTAAGTTATATCCATGACAATGTAACGCCGGTAAACCTTTTAATCTGGTGAATGCCATAACGCCGGTAAATCCCTAAATTTATTACACTAAACTCATGTTTAATGTTTATGCTATACTTTTGAAACAGTGTGTATTTTAATGTTTATGGACTAGCCCCACTCAATTCCATTGTAAAGCCCAAAATACACTTAGTTCAGACAGGAGGCGTGATGCAAATTTCGTCATCAGCAGAGTGCTCGAGTACTGAACCCAATTTTTCTAACAGCGCATACTCTGAACTCGCAGTATGCGTATGCTTCTGGAATTATTTGGACTAATTAGTGGGTCCACAAGGTGGCGACACTCATATTTGAGCCTTTGCTGTCATGAAGAAGCACTAGAAGAAAATGTAATCACCGCTAAACAACAGGAGACAAAAGTAAAAACAATAACATTGGATGTGCACGTCAAGAGTGCATGTGTGAGGAGGTCAGGAGATACCTGCATTTGTATAACTCGAGTTTGAAGGACTGTAAAGAAATTTGTATGGGTCTAAACTCCTGAGGAGAAATAGGATGCACCAACCTTCTGTGTATGCACACACAGTCAAATAAAGTCTACTTTGAAAGGCTAGCTTTTGATTGTACGCAGATGCTAAGTGTTCACGTCAAAACAGAAGTATACTTTGGGCTTAAGTGCCTCACTGCAACCATGTTTTTTTTTTTTTTTACTAAACAAGGGACAGGATAAAAATATTTTTGTAGTAATTATTATGCCACAAATGCTTTCAATTGAGCTTTCAACCAGACAGCATTACAGAAAAACACACCAGTAATGGCACCTCTGTCATCTACTCCCTTTACCCGAGAGCCTTTTTCTTGACTTCGGAAAGCCCACTTTCTCGCCCTGGGGGTCAGCCGTCCGGGTTTCCTCGTCTCACAGGAAACTCCTCTAGCCTTTGCCTGGAAACATCCGAGACATAGAACAGATGGTGCTGTGATTTCTGACAATTGTGAGCATGCTTTCCGCCTAACTCTACACTATGTGTGTGTTTGTTCTTTTTTAGATATAGACCTCAGCTCCTGTAGACTATACACCCTTGGTGTATTTGTATGAATGAGTGAGTGAGAGAGAAAAGAGCAGGAGAGACAGAGGAAATGTGTGTGTTTATATTCTTTTCAGGCCTACTTGCTGCTGTGGGTCAGACCCAAGGAGTCATCTTGGATTAAAAGCACTGGGAAACACACCACAGGTCCGTCACTCAACACACTCCGATCCATACGAGTGAAACAGGGTGTTGATAGATCTTCTCTTTTAATGCTGATCTCAGAGCAGTTTCCCTGATTCTCTAATTTGTATGTAGATGAGAGAGGCTGGTCTCAAACCAGCATAAACAGAAGACTGAGCATGAAACAGCACCGCTGGGGCTCACGGGTCATGGATGATGATGAACTGACAGAGCTCATGGAAGAGCAGTGCCTCACGGTGTGTCCTGGAATGGCTCCAACATATTAAAGAGGCTGCAGTAAATGTGTTTATATGTGTGTGTGGGGTGAGCTTTACGGAAAGTAAATCAGGGGCCTATTGTACTGTAAATGTCACTCGCCCTGCCTCTCGTCTCCTGTCACTGGCAGAGTGGATTGTGGGTTATGAGACTGGATGGACACCAATACTCAGGCTTAAAAGTGTCCAGAAGATTCTGGAAGGGACTTGTGTGCAAGATGAACTGTGAAATTTGGTCTGGGTGTGTTTTACAAGATAGCATCCATAAGGAAAGGCAATCATGCTCAATGGTAAATGTCAGTTCTACCTGTATACTGTCTCTGGAACTATAGAGACATCCAACCTATCCAGAGAATGTAAAGGAAAGTTTGACCCTTTTGGAGCAGATCAGTGGTGAATAGTAGTCTAGTAAACTAAATTTAGATTTAGATCTTGATTTAGAATAAATTAAGATTGGCCCAAGTCAAAAGAGCCCACCCCCAAGTCTCTATGATATTCTGTGCCCAGTTGTAACAAACCCCTTAAGTTTAGAAAAACCTTTGTTTAAATTTTAAGGGTATTATACTTTTTTTTTTTTTTCTTCTTCTTTTTTTTTTAGGGGTTGGTGGCAACTGGCTGCTAGTCCTTAAAGGAAAAAAAAAAAAAAAATTAAAAAAAATTTCTCTCATTTACTCACCCTCATGCCATCCCAGATGTTTATGGCTTTCTTTTTTGCTGAACACAACTGAAGATTTTTAGAAGAATATCTCAGCTCTGTAGGTCTATACAATGCAAGTGAATGGTGACCAGAACTTTGAAGCTTTAAAAAGCACAAAGGCAGCATTAAAGTAATCCATACAACTCCAGTGGTTAAATATTTATCTTCAGAAGTGATATGATAGATTTGGGTGAGAAACTGATCAATATTTGAGTCATTTTTTACTATAAATCTACACTTTCACCAGCCCTCCTAAGCACTCCATTCTGTCCTAAGAGTCCTTTTTTTTTTTTTTTTTGGCGATTTGCATTCTTCATGTATTTCGCCACCCACCAAAAGGACTTAAACATTAACACTAACTTAAACACTAACATTTCTCACCCACACCTATCATATCACTTCAGAAGTCATGGATTTAACCACTGGAGTCGCAAGGATTACTTTTATGCTGCTTTTATGTGCTTTTTGGAGCTTCAATGTTCTGGTCACCATTCACTTGCATTGAATGGACCTACAGAGCTGAAATATTCTTCTAGAAATCTTTGTTTGTGTTCAGCAGAAGAAAGAAAGTCATATACATCTGGGATAGCCTGAGGGTGAATAAATGATCATAACATTTTCATTTTTGGGTGAACTATCACTTTAAAAATTGCTCTGGTCCCTCCTTTAATGTGAGTATATGTGATTTTTTTCCCCCTCCCATTTTATATGAATCGAGCCAGTTTTAAATGCTCTTTTTCTTGGGCAAGTTTTTCCGCTTCCAATTCGTGCTGTTTTAATTTTTCAAACTCTAAGTGCCATTCATTCTCTAGCTCTTTAACATCCAAATGCCATTGCTGCATTTGCATTTCAAGCAGTTATTTTTGTTGTTCAAAAGTTAAGCCGACATTAGTTGTTGAAAACATAACAGCAAGCCCACAAGGCATAGATGCAGCTAAAGGATTTAAAGAAATCACTTCCAATTCAGCAAGGTGCTCTTTAACACTTTGCCTAAGCTGTGTCAGCTTCAAATTTTGGGATCTTAATTTTAAAGTTATAGCGTTCAACAACTTTACATAATTGGTCTTTCATTAAGTCATCTATTAATTCTTCCGACGAAACTGCAAAAATTAAATCAATGAGTCCATTTTGAGAAGAAAACAAACAAACAAAAAAAAAAAACAGAATTATACTACTCATACGTACAAATGAATAACATTTTCTGGAACTTACTAAACAACGGCAACACGAGCCAAAACAAACAAATAGCCTTAGTAACTACTTTCAACTACGTATGTCCAGCAATCAATCAATCGCAATGCAGCTGTTTGTATTGCATTATGCAAAAAGAGAAAGATCTTATCAAAGAAGCTTCCCCGCATCTAACTAATAAAAAAAAAAAAAATACATATAAAAACCTAACTAATCTTTACCCTAGTCTTTATAGTGCCCACATTAATGCTTGACTGCGAACAGTCACCCCGCATCCGACACACCAAAAACAACAAACTAAAATAAAAAAGGCAAAAAAACAAACAGCGTTAAACGCTCTTCACCTGCGGCAGGGTGCCACATAGCTCCAATAATTTATATTTCTCACCCACTTGCACTCAGCATCACCCACACTTACCACTGGATGTCCGTGTTGAATTCGTCCCCCCAAAACGCAGAGACGATCAGTGCTTCCCCTCAGTCCCAGCACTTCAAACTCAAAATCCCGGACAAGCCCCCATATGTTACATTCTCCGCTTTGGCGGGCAACATGAAGAAGGCAATACTCAAATTAGCATAAAGAAATAAATTTATTTAAAGGAAAGAAAATAAGGTTTTTAAAGCATCCAAATAATATTCAATTAAAAACTATATTTTTTAAACCATCCAAATAATAGTCAAACAAGCCCCCAAGAAGTACTGGAAGCAAGGGGGGAGTGCTAGCACTGGCAGGAACAAATCTTTTATCCTCTTGCCCATCAGCAGAGCAATCAAGGAAAACCCCCACACCTGCTGCCACTCTGCGGAGGGGAAATAGAACACAGAGCAAACACCAGACAGGGCCGTCACAAATCATTATAAACAAGCTATACATTCCCTTTGATTCGTTTAATTCCAGTGCAGTCATGCCCTGAGGCCAAACATTTAACCCTCAGACCTTGCAAATCTAATGTAATCTTATGTATTTTGATGACCTGATAAGTGGAACTATAAAAATAAGATCCTGCACTGACATTTGGCATATAAGGAGGCCAAGTATAGCTACAACTATGGGAGCAAAATGAACATTTAGGTCAGCACAGGGTGTAAATGTGCATCTGGGAGGTCAAAGGTTGGATATAGGAGGAGCACAGGGAAGGGTAAAGGTTTTGCAGAAAGGTGAGACCCCTGGAAGATGCAAATCTCCCTCATGGTGTCCAGGGATCTCTCTGCAGTTTCCCTGGGGGACTCGTTTAAGTGTGAAGCTGCCACGGGCAGATGGATCACCTGGGCTGGCGTATCCATGAGGTCGCTCGTTATAGGCTCGGCTGACTGTGATGGCCTGATCTGAGAGCAGTTTAACAGTTCTTCTTGTAACGGTTTTGATTTGAGTAGCGGGAGGGGGTGATTCCAAACCAGTATGAAAGGGCAACTAATTATAAGCTCCAGTGACTGTGATGTTCTCTGAGAGTCCTTCAGGCAGCAGCTCCCACAGAGATGGTAAAGACATATCCAGTTACACCAATAAGTCCCATCCTCCACATAGAGCAAGCAGCCATGACCAGTCACACATTAGTCATCATTACTGAGAGTGTGCACATGCATCGGTTTTTGCCCATGCAAAAGAGAGAGGGAGAGAGATGTGCGTTTTCCTGTCAGCGTGTTGGCAGTATGTGTGTGTGTGGGGGGTGAACGCACTAGATGTGATGCATGAGGCCTCTGACAGTTTTACATTGATAAGCATTTGTACAGCATGTATGTCTAATCAGTGACATGCACAGACTTTAACAGGGGCAGGGGCGAAAGGACATGGACAGAGTGTGAAGAGAAATCTGGTGGTGGTGCGGCAATTGTTGTTGAGCTGGGGGAGGGGGGTTTGTTGTGCTGTAGTAAAAACACCTCCGCTTAAATCTCCATGCTCTTAAAGGCACCTCTGCTTAAAAGGGCACCTTTACATTTGTGAACGAAAGGGACACAGGCTCGCGCCGCTGTAGCCCCAGTTCTGTGCACGCCAGTGTGTCTAATTACCTGTCACAACATGTAAGACAGTGCTAACTAGTGCGTCATGCAGAGATGTTGAAATGCCTGATTGTGTGTGTGTTCTGAGATGGCAATCTTTGAAAGTGCGATATGGATTAGTGAGAAGTAGAAGTAATTGGCGGAGTCTATGTGCTGTCATGTTCTAGCAGGCTGTTTGGCATTGCAGCGTGTTGGGCATTATCTGAGCCTGTCTCCAGGCCTGATCCTCCTTTTCCACCTTCTCTGATTATCTGAACATCAATTGATTCTGTCTGCTTGTGCTATCAGCACATTGATCAATTTGTGGTTAAACTTGACCAATCTTGAACTGACTTCACCCTAACAATTTTTTTTAATGTGGCTTTCCCTAAGGATTTTGGAAAATGGCACAGCCTAAAAAAAGTGCTCACAATGTAAAACTGGATAAAAAGGCGCGAGTTTGCAGACGGGCGGATACAAGACAAAGCTATTGTAGAACAAAATCGACTGACTATCAGGCCGTGACGGAGTAGACCGCGGACGCCCTCTTTCGGTCGATCTGATAACTGCAGTCTTTCCTCCATGTACAGTGAGAGAGAACAACCAACAAGTTGTATTAAAAAGCCGAGCGCTACAGTGTTAAATTTGAACGCATCTGATTTTAACAAATAGTCCACACTCTGACACATTTTTGGAAGAATACCTCTGAAAGAGAGAAAGAATAAACAACTAAACTTAGATTACCCCTGGAACAGCGTGTAAATTAATGGAATGTGAAATATTTATGGAAAGAGAGAAAAAAAAACTGACCGGATGGTGGAGTCCAGAGAGAGTGGATTCTTGCTTGAGGAGAAAGTGAACAAAAGTGAAAAGACCCTCCTCTCTGCTACGTCTGAACGTGCCCTGTCAGTTTCTTTCAGCTCAAACCCACACAAGAAGCCGGAGGAAAGAAGGAAGCTTTAATTAATTAACGGTACAAACAAAACAAGGAACTTTTTTTTTTTTACACTTAGATTTTGCCCCTCAGTTCTCCGAACAGACGGAACAGCTGCGCTCGGCAAGCGCATGAAACATCATCTACTGTTCCGACTGTATAAAATCCTCAGACGTCCGCTGGCTTGTTTATTCGGTCTTTTCAATTATCCATCGGATATAAAGCAAAATTTCCGGAGGACGCGGTTCGGTTTGGTTTTGATTTGAGAGGATATTAACAGGCAATGAGAATGTTGGATAAAATTGGAGTCTGGATTTTAATTTTAGATCTTTAATGCCTTCATGAAGCCTTAAATGATCTGGTAACAACAGTTTCCGTCAAAATACAACAGATTTGTTACTGTAACCATAATATATTAAAGTGAAGAAGCTTTCAGAACTTGTCTGCCCTTTTGATTATTTATTTTTTATTTTTTTTATTATTTATTTTTTTTTATTTTTTTTTATGACAGTGTCAGTGGTGGCTTCAGGGGTGGAGCTAGGGGGTGGCCAGGGGTGGCCGTGGCTACCATGGACCGAAGCCTGGCCACCCCATTGACCACCCCACTCGCAATTGCCGGTTTGGTCATTTTTTATCTTGGGCACAACAAAGTCATAAATGCTTTAAAAAAAAAAAAAAAAAAACTGACCGGCACATGTTGATTTTTGCCCATTACCCCGATTCCGTGTTGCATGTAAACATTTTTACTGGCGTTCTGGTGGCTTATCCAGTGTGCGCAAATGTTTTGTTTTAACATCACAAGCAGAGATGAATTTGATGATTGTAAATCTCATGTAAATGTGGTTTACTTGCATTTTTGGGTTTTCTGAATATGCCAAAGTTTAGTAGTTTTTAGCATGCATGTATTATGTGCATGTAAACTAGGGCTGTGCAACAAAACAATATCAATATTTATCGGGGGGAAAAAATCCTTGCTGATAAGTCGATTATAAACTTTTGAGTAATTTTCTATATTTTTCCTTTGTTCAACAATTCATCTAGTTCAGTGGTTCTCCCCCAACACTACATATTTTGGAAATCTCCCTAATCAAACACACCTGATTCAACTCATCACCTCCAAGACCTGAATTGGGTGTGTCAGAAAAGGGAGATATACAAAATGTGCAGTGCTGGGGGGCCTCCAGGAATAGGGTTGGGAACCACTGATCTAGATGATTGAAGTGCAAGCGGTTCGGCAAAGTTATACACACAACTAGCTTACTGAATCACAGTCATGACATCAGGCCGTTAGAAAGTATTAGCTGGCTAGCGGCTACCTCACCCTGCTGTCATGGAAACCAGTTATGAGGCTAGGTAGCCGCTACCTAACAGCTAGCTATCCGGCTAATATGATATCATTGTGTATCGAAAAATATAGCACTGACAATGCAATAAACAACTCCAAAATCAACACCATTGCTGTTTATTTATGTACTATTTAGTTAAATGTTTTTTGATGATCCATAGCACTGTCACAGGCTGTGTCTCGTTTGGAAGGCTGCGTCCTGCGGAGGTCGCATTTCTCGGCCGCATACGTCATCAAGGCTGTCTCGTTTCAGAAAAGCGAGTAGGACACTTCAAATGCAGCCTTCGAATGCGACCTTCTTTCACGGGAATTTGGAGGATGCATGAGGTGTAACCACTGTGGGCACTCATAACCCACAATACTTTGCTTCAACGGAAATGTCTAAAAAAAATGCCCGTAAATATGATGTTCAAACGCAAGTAATGTTAATTCCCAAGTTGAAGTACCTCAGTAGATGGGTGCAGAGTATATATTATGTATAATTATATTAATATATAATTAAAATAATGTATTAGACTAAAAGTACACCTGTAAAATCTATTTTCTTTTCTCTTTACATCATTATAACTCTCCTAAAATTGCCCTCATACATTCCCCTCTAAAGGGACTTTGTTGCCTTCTCATTCAAAGCACTCGCGCTTGTTAAAGAGTGGCGTGCTGTCATAGCAACCATGTTACATTCCGTTTCCATTTGTCCTATGAAGGCTGTCTCGTTTAGACTAAGCTCGTTTAAAGGAGGACACTCGGTATACTGCAGCCTTCAATGAACGCGTCCTACCTAGCATGCAGCCTTCCAAATGAGACACAGTCACATGTGATGTTATTGGTGGTTGGCAATCCAGTTTATGGTGCATTACCGCCACCTACTGAGCTGGAGTGTGGAGCGTCTTTCAGTAACGAAAGTCTTTCAGTGGAGTCAAACGTCCGATGAAGTCGATGAAATTGACAAAATGTAATCAAAATTTTTGTCCAAATCTGCCAGCCTTAATGTAAATACACAATTGGATCTTGAAAGGTTGTATACATATCAGGTAGTTGGAGGGGAGCGGTTGAAAAATAGTGGTTGGCTTGGTGATATGAGCCAAAGAGGAACGCTTTTGCAGAGACAGAGCAAGATATTACATTTTAATGGAAGATTTTTAAGAAGAACATGCACTAATGAGTTGTTCAACATGTATTAAAAAAAAGTAATAGTCAATTTTGATTTAATATTGACTTAATGACTCAGATATCACTTACCATTTGTAAAATTCTTGTAGAGTGGAATACAATTTTATCTTGAACTCTCTCTCTCCCTGTTTCTCTCTCTCCAGTCCTGCAATGCTGCCTATTTCTGTTCCTCTCCTCGCTCTACTAGTGTTAGCTCTACTGGGCCAGTTCGTCTGGTCTTCCACTCCACAGGAATCATCAGCTCTAGGCTCACAGCAGCCAGACATCTCCAGCTTACATCACCCAACCTGGACAGTGGGGGTTCAGTTCTACAGGTCACTCTGCACTGACAGTTCTCAAACCAACACCATTATCTCTCCTCTTCTGTTAGCCAACTCCCTGCTAGCTTTAGGTGGTGGAGCTAAAGGGTCTACAGCATGCCAGTTTCACAGTCTCTTGAGGACCACCAAAAATGAGAAGACAGTCAAAGAAGCTTTGAAACCTGTACGAGATTCTAATGGAACCAGCTGTACATTGCACAGCTCTTCTGTACTGTTTTCCAAAAAAGCATAAACTGGACAAGGGCTTTCTGGACAAGCTCCGGGCCCAGTTTGGGTTGGTCCCTGGAGGTTGGAAAGAAGCATAGTGACATGGAGCAGCTTCAGTCCTGGGCTAAACGGGGAATGGGTGGAGAGGAGACAGCAGCTCTGAACGAGGGCTTGGAGACCAAAGCTGGTGCCATGATCCATGCCAATGCACTGCAATTTAAAGGTGAGTGAAGAATAAGGCAAAAACTAGTTAAGCTGGCTCAACAAAATGGCACACTGATCTTGGATCAGTCATCTTTAATGGAAGGGTGTGTTAGAACACAATTTTGTTATTGTGTTGAGTCACATAATGGCATAGGTTAAAGTTATATCCATCAAAGAATGCAAATTGAACATCATAGGACATGACATATCATGAAGACAGACTTAAAGGCTACTGTGAATAGCATATTTTAGGAACAGGCATTAGATTGAGATAAGTTCAAGGTGTGACCTGTATACTGTATTTACTAAAGAACAGTTCTGTCTAATCTGAAAACAGCTTTTTGGGCCACTGCATGATTGGACAGAATCCAGACAGCATTGCAGAATTTTTGGCTGTAATCAAGACTTGGTGTCCTGAGTCACACCTTAAGAACATTCCCCTCTGATTTATACATGCACACATACAGTACTGTAAATCTCATATTCATCTATATTAATATACTGTAAATGCTAGTACAAAAAGTAATTCATCTAAGGCAGCTCAAATAATTCAGGCAGCCGTTATCCGATTTAGGTAAGTGAATTTGTACTTTATTCATGTACTTCATTTTTTTCTCTGCCTATTTGTTCCAAGGCCATCAGTGAGTTAAATCAGTTTTACACATACAGATTGGTTCCTATCTAAAAGAAGAAAGAGCTGGTATTGGAGCAAAACAGGATCAGACAGAATGGCCATAGCACCGCTGGGCTTCTGTTCTCTAGTGTGCTGGAGAATTAGCTTGTACATATTGTGCTGCTGCTTGATAAATGGACTGTAAGCAGTTGCACGACTGATGCTGAAGGTAAAAATTTGCTTAGTTAATAGGGAATCAAGGGTTGTGCTGTATGTGTGATTAGCTGCACCTGTGAGCTGTATCTGTGAGATTGTGTGTGCTTATACAGTATATATATATGTGTGTGTGTGTGTGTGTGTGTGTGTGTGTGTGTGTGTGTGTGTGTGTGTGTGTGTGTGTTTTTGTAACCGTTGGGAAGTCATTTTAATTAATTGATTCATTTCAGTGAACGAGTTACAATAGATGATTTCATTACCAAGTTAGTACCAAGTACAGTTCTCTCCATACATACAGTCAAGTGATTTACTATCTCCCGGTTTGAATGACTCATTCAAAAAGAACTGGTTAAAAAATGATTCGTTCATGAATTGGACATCACGTGTGCTCCTTTATATTTATCCTGCATAGTTCATAACAAATGATCTCCAGTCTATCGTGGAGCTTATTTATCTTCTCAAGGGGGATGATGTGTCATCTTAAATAATTTAATAAGTGTCTGCATCTCTTTCCCTTCGATGTTCAGAATGCACTATTAGACCACTGCTTACTGTATACTACACACTGAAAATCTACACTGCTTAGGGTACAATGGGGCTAAAGGCACCTCTTATGGAAATTTTGCTTTTTTCATGTGCACAAAATGTATCAAGGTAAAAAAAATGGATTTATTTTTATTGAATATTGATGGAGCAACATAATTCATGTGAAAAGAAATAATAACGGGAGGTTACTTCCATTAAAATTCAGTTTTTAAAAAAAGGTGGTGAGGGAGCCTTTTACCCCACACCTGGGGTATTATATTCTCTCTTAACAACTTACTATCAACCGACAGCCTGAATGTCAATACAGTACAATACAACCTACTGTACATTCTATTTATACTACTATGTATACTTTTTTTTTTTATTGAATAATGTGTATCTATATTGTGTGTATTGTATACTGTACAGTGTATGTTATTATTTGTATATTGTGTTGTGTGTAATTATGTGTATATTAGACTTTAAATTGTGCTGTGTTAATTTGATGTTATTGTAAATTGGTATATGTCTCATCACTGTCACGACCGGAACTGCACCCAAGAATTTCACACACCATTGCACTTGTGTATATGGCTGTGTGACAATAAAAGTGATTTGATTTGAAATTTTGAAATTTGGAGGATTTTTTGATGAGAAATCTTTGAAGTAGTTTAAGAAGTTCTGAAAATGTTTAATTTTTCACATTATTAATGACCTGACTATACATTGTGATCAATTGAATGCCACCTTGGTGAATAAAAGTACCAAATTCTTTCCATAAGAGCAAAATCTGTACATTATCCCAAACTTTTGGCCACCAGTGTATGTAAAAAAAAATTTATGCATTGTGCTGCGATTAACATTTCAAACAGTAGCATGCAACATTGATGTCACATTGCCTCTCTATGTTGCTTGTTCAATTTTGTGTATGGCATCCATAGGGATGAAAATCATAAGGAATTTAACAATTCCGGTTCTGATTACGATTTCTAAATGATTCCATTATTGATTCTATCAGTCATTTGTTCGGAAATTGGACAATACTGGTCTCGATGTGTGTTTTGTGCTGTAGACTCAGTACAGAAGCAGCACTGCTGCTGAATAGAGCAGCTGAAAACACTGCCAGAGGTACTTAATATGGTGCTCTGTTCGCATCAGCGAAAAAAAATGCACCATTGTCGAACCAAGAACCATTATCAAGAACCATTATCGGAACTAAAACTCATGAAAATCATACGGTTCCTGTATTATTTTATTTTTTTTTAAATGGCACTGGTTACGAATATGAACCGGTTATCAGTCCCAACAATAGATGTCCAGTTATTGTTGTAAAAATAAATTAGGTTATTTTGCATTTTTAATAACATTTTATGTAAGAATGTGCTAGCATTTGGCAGTCTGAGATTAGAATTTTTTTTGAAAAAAATTACTGACTTTTGGTTCATGAGTGCGTTGCATTATGAGATACCTATTGCTGTGTTCTTTGTTGTATATCGCACAGTTTGGCAAATGCAGTCAGTCATCTGGGTATTCAAAGCATACAGAAAATGTGCATACAATAGTAATATAGCAAGAATTTTATGGTAGTATGTAATTCAGAACATACATAGCCAGTGTGGCCTTGTGCCTTCATAATGTATGCTTACATATATTGCTGGTTCACTTTTTTTATTTTACTTTTGGCCTTTTAAAGTAGAGAAAATAAGTAGATGTTGGCAGGGAACTTGTGGACGTTGTCATTTTCTGCTGTCACTATATACCTGTGGCTCACTCAACATGTGGGTATTGCCTGATGAAGACCTAGCTGGATAAAACATTGCTTTTTTCTAACAAAGTTTGGAGCTTAATATCAGTGTGCGGACATACGTATAATATTTTTTTTCTATGTTTGTTATATTTTGTCCTGCATCTGTACCCAACTTGGGTTGAGGATGTGATGATGTGCACACCTTCCTGATATTTTCTGCATTTGGCTTTTTACCATTTTTATATGTACTGAATACAGCAGTTGTTAAAAGACAAGAAATGATGGGGAGAAGAGGAGAGATCTGGAAATGTTGAACTTGCATCGTCTGTAGGAGCACAATTGTGTGTGCGGTAACCTAGGCCACGGCTCTGACGATTTAGCATTTTTAACCCTGAACCCATGTACAGGCATTTTAAACACTGAATGTTAACTCTTACGCTCTTTTGAAAGGGTTGTTTTCTTGACGTATTGTTATTGAGTTGTAGTAGCAATATTCACTACCAGCATGAAAGCTATACAGTGCATGCAGTACTGCGTTTATTCAAATCAGAGACACTTCAACAATACTTGCAGAAGTTCCTTGTCACTTTCAAGAACAGACGTCAAATCGAGGGACTTAAAATTAGTTTTTAACATGTCAGTGCTATGCAGTTCTTCTTCAGCAGAGGTCTGTCTCTCTTTTTGCATTGTCTCACCCACATGTTGGAGTCTTGTTCTTCTCATCGATTTCTTTGTCTGAGTAATACTGGCAGGTGCTTTGATCCTATTTTAAACTCAGAGCGGTGGGAAAGAAGTGGTAGGAGGAGAGCTTCTCTCCTCTACCAAACGCAACAGGAAATATAGTTTGGATTGATTTTACGTTGATAAGCAATCAAATTAATTCCTTTTGTTTTATGTTTTGAATTAATTACAGTTTTTTTTTTCCCTTTCTCCAGCAAGGCGCAGAGTCGGTGGAAGTTCATTAATTCAGTCGATGAAATATACAAATTAGATCAGACAATATATTGGGCCCTGTGAATGAGATTATGAAAATTGAATTCATAGTTTGGATTTATAATTTAAATGCAGTCAGTGATCCTACTGCTTCAGGGTTCTATAGTAATTAATTTAGTTGCCAGTGCGATATTAAGTTGTCCAAAGCTTTTTCTTTTGCCACTCTGATGTGGCGTTGGTGGACATTTACCCTTTGTGCTAATCTGAGAGTTGTTTTTTGTGTTCTCCTGGAATCAGAAATTCCCTATCTGTCACTCACTCAAAGTTGTGTTGATGTAGTGACACTAGGGGTCACTCTTAGGAGCCCCAAACACCTCTGCTTTTTTTAAAAAAGGCCAATGAGAATTGGCGAGTGGAATTTGCATGCCACTCCCCCAGACATACGGGAATAAAAGGAGCTGGTATGCAACCACTCATTCAGATTTTCTCTTCGGAGCCGAGCGGTTGTATTCAGTGCACTGAATTCAATTTCCCTCCAAAGACACACCTCAAAACTGCTGGATTTACGGCGCATTTCAGTGGCTTCTCCCCCTCTGCACCCGTGGAGTGCAGGGAACACCCCTGGGCGCTTCGGCAGAGCGAAAATAAGAGAGTATATTCTAAAAGAGTATATTTTCATTGACAAAAAGAGTGGCACACATGGAACGTCTTTTTAAAGATGCCTTTCCGTTTGTGTGTTATTCCTGGTTGCGGTCGTTATCTCTCCGCTTCTGACGGCCACGATCGCTGTCCTACGTGTCTGGGCACTGCCCACACGGAGACATCGTTCGTGGATGAGTCATGTCCTCATTGCGAGAACATGACCATGGCAACGTTGCTGCTCCTTGCACTGGTCCTTCTACCTATGGGTTTGAGGCTGTGTCGGTTAGCACTGGGGGCGATTTGGGGACATCAATGGGACCACCTCCACCAGGTATCCCCCACGGACCTCCCATTCCCCAGCATGCTCGCTTGCCCTGATCGGGCTCTCGCGGCTCGTCTCAGCATGAGTTCGACTTCTCGTTCGGAGCTCAGGAAGATGATGAGTTATCGAGCGCAGCATCAGAGAGCGGGCTCGTCCAGTATGACGCAGAGGCTTCGGCTGGGCTTCCTCCTTCGGGAACAGTCGCCCAGTCTCACGCCAACGTGGAAATGACGGACATGCTTTCCCGGGTGGCCGCGAGAGTCGGGCTAGAGTGGAACCCTCCACTCTCCCCTGAACCGCCCATGGCCACGCCCTGCCCCCATTCCTTTCTTCCCGGAAGTGCAGGAGGAGCTGACAAGATCGTGGGAGGCACCTTTTACTTCCTGGTCCCGGTCTTTCAGCTCCCCCGCTCTCACTACCCTCGATGGAGGTGCGGCCAGGGGGTATTCAGTGATCCCCCAGGTGGATAAAGTGCTCATGGCGCACTTGTGTCCGCAGAGCCCCGCCACCTGGCGTGGACGCCCAAAGCTCCCATCCAGGGCCTGTAGGTTTACGTTGTCCCTGACGATTGTGACCTGCAGTGCCGCTGGACAAGCCACCTCCGCCCAGCACGCCATGGATCTCCTGCAAGTACACCAAGCCAAGGCGCTAAAAGAACTGCACGAGGGTAGTTATGACCCGGGATTGATGCAGGAACTGTGCTCGGAGACCAACCTCGCTCTCCGGGCGATGAAGGTCATGGCGCGGTCTCTCGGGCAGGCGATGTCCACCCTGGTGTTCCAGGAGCGCCACCTTTGGCTCAATTTGGTCGAGATGGGAGAGGCGGACAAGGTACGGTTCCTTGACGCCCCCATTTCCCAGTTTGGCCTGTTTGGCGATGCCATTGAGGACTTTGCCCAGCAGTTCTCGGTGGTGAAGAAGCAGACAGGGGCCTTACAACATATCCTGCCCCGGCGTGGCTTAAGACCCCGCACCCTGTCTGCTCGTCGCCAAGGGCGTCCTCCTGCAGCAACAACACCGGCTCTGCTGCAGCCCGCCCCCATGGCCCGGCTCTGGCGTGGAGCGCTCCGCAGGAAGGAGACGCCACCCGTCTCGTGGCTGGCTGCTAAGAACCCGGGGAAGGCATCGACGTGCCCCTGAGACAGGCGACGCAGGGGCGAGGAGACCCACTTCTCTGGGGCTGGTCGACAGACCACTCCATCCCCTGGTGGAGGGCCGGGAGGAGAACCTTTTGCTGCCGCATGCCCAGGAGGCTGCGGCACCCAAAAGCCTGACAAAAGAATGGTTCCCTGGGTCACATATCCGGTGCGCACGGCCGTCGTCACGACCACCATCCACTGTCCCATTTTGGCAGGTATGGTGCTCCAGCGGCAGACCCCCCGCCCATGTGCGCCCAGCTGTGGCACAAACACGGCCACACAGATTGGTTCCAGTGGACTATGGCCATCCACGGCCAATCTTAAGATGGGCGGCAGGAGCCAGGTAAGTGCTTCGAAGTCCCTGGACTCAGCCACCTCGAGCTCCGCCCCGCCGCGAGGCCCCACCCGCTGGTACGTCCGATATGATCATTCCCTTGGTCCCCCTCGCCCGGAATTTGGGTGGATGGCTCGTGCTTTCCAACCCATCGCGATGGCTGACCCGGACCGTCCGACTTGGCTATGCGATTCAGTTCACCAGTCACCCGCCAAGGTTCAACGGCATCCGCTTCACCTTGGTGAAGGACGAGAATGCCTCTATCTTGCGTGCGAAGATCACTACCCTTCTGCACAAGGGCGCAATAGAGCCTGTCCCTCCAGCCGAGATGAAGAAAGGGTTCTACAGCCCTTACTTCATCATACCAAAGAAAGGCAGTGGGTTGCGACCAATCCTGGACCTGCGAGTACTGAACCGGGCTTTGCACAGACTCCAGTCCTAGATGCTGATGCAAAAACACTCTAACAAGTGTCCGGCATCAAGATTGGTTTGCGGCGGTAGACCTGAAGGACGTGTACTGCCCCGTCTTGGTCTTACCTCGACACAGACCCTTCCTGCGGTTTGCCTTCAAAGGCCAGGTGTACCAGTACAAGGTCCTCCCTTTCAGCCTGTCCTTGTCCCCTCGCATCTTCACGAAGGTCGCAGAGGCAGCCCTTACCCCGCTAAGGGAAGTGGGCATCCGCATTCCTCAACTATCTCGACGACTGGTTAATCCTAGGTCATTCTCGAGAGTTGCTGTGCGCACACAGGGACCTCGTGCTCTGGCACCTCAGCCGACTGGGGTTTTGGGTCAACTGGGAGAAGAGCAAGCTCTCCCCGGTTCAGAGCATCTCTTTTCTCAGTTTGGAGTTGGACTCAGTCTCGATGACAGCGCACCTCACTAACAAGAGTGCGCAGTCGGTGCTGAACTGTCTGAAGGCATTCAGGTGGAGGACAGCGGTTCCACTGAAACTTTTTCAGAGGCTCCTGGGGCATATGGCATCCTCAGCAGCGGCCACACCGCTCGGGTTGATGCATATGAGACCGCTTCAGCACTAGCTTCAGACTTGAGTCCCGAGATGGGCATGGCACTGTGGGACACATCACGTGACCATCACGCCGATCTGTTGCCGCCTCTTTAGCCCTTGGACCAACCTTGCGTTTCTACGGGCAGGGGTTCCCCTAGAGCAGGTCTCCAAGCGCATTATGGTTACAACAGACACCTCCAAGACAGGCTGGGGCACCGGATGCAACAGGCACACGGCCGCCTGGATCCAGGGCAAGCACGTGTTGGTCCGGATGGACAACACAGCGACGGTAGCGTACATCAACCGTCAAGGCGGTCTATGCTCCCATTGCATGTCACAACTCACCGCCGTCTCCTCCTCTGGAGTGAGCAGCACCTCAAGTCGCTATGAGCCACTCACATCCCGGGCGACCTCAACACCGCAGCGGATGCGCTGTCACATCAGGTTACCCTCTGGGGAGAGTGGAGATTCCACCCTCAGGTGGTCCAGCTGATTTGGAGTCGATTCAATCGAGCACTGGTAGACCTGTTTGCTTCTCAGGAATCCTCCCTCTGCCCGCTTTGGTACGCCCTGACCGAGGCACCCCTCGGTATAGATGCGCTGGCACACAGCTGGCCTGCTGGACTATGCAAATATGCGTTTCCCCAGTGAGCCTACTTGCACAGACCCTGTGCAAGGTCAGGGAGGACGAGGAGCAGGTCGTCCTAGTAGCAACCTACTGGCCCACACAGACGTGGTTCACAGATCTCATGCTCCTCATGACAGCCCCCCGACAAATTCCCCTGAGGAAGGACCTTCTTTCTCAGGGATGGGGCACCATCTGGCACCCGCGACCAGACCTCTGGAATCTCCACATCTGGCCCCTGGACGGGACATGGAAGACCTAAGTGGCCTACCACCCGCGGTGGTAGACACGATCACTCAGGCTAGGGCTATCTCTACGAGGCGCCTGTATGCCTTGAAGTGCCATCTGTTTGCTAAGTGGTGTTCTTCCCGACGAGAAGACCCCCAGAGATGCGCAGTCGGATCGGTGCTTTCCTTCCTGCCGGAGAGGCTGGAGGGGCGGCTGTCCCCTTCCACCTTAAAGGTGTATGGAGCCGCTATTTCAGCTCATCACGATGCAGTAGATGGTAAGTGCTTGGGGAAGCACGACATGATCATCAGTTTCCTGAGAGGCGCTCGGAGGTTGAATCCCTCCAGACCGCGCCTCGTCCCCCATGGGATCTCTCTGTAGTCCTTCGGGGTCTACAGGGAGCTCCCTTTGAGCCCTTGGAGTCAGCTGAGCTTAAGGCACTCTCTTTGAAGACTGCCCTCCTGACTGCGCTCACTTCCATCAAAAGGGTAGGGGACATGCAGGCGTTCTCTATCAGCGAATCGTGCCTGGAGTTCGGTCTGGGTTACTCTCACGTGATCCTGAGACCCTGACCGGGCTATGTGCCCAAGGTTTCCACGACCCCTTTTAGGGATCAGGTGGTGAACCTGCAAGCAGTGCCCCAGGAGGAGGCAGACCCAGCCTTGGCGTTGCTGTGTCCGGTGCGAGCTTTACGCATCTATTTGGATCGCACGCAGAGCCTTAGAAGCTCCGAGCAGCTCTTTGTCTGCTTTGGTGGACAGCAGAAAGGAAGCACTGTCTCCAAATAGAGGATCACCCACTGGGTCATTGATGCAAACATGATGGCATATCAGGCTAAGGACTTGCCACCCCCTGTGAGGTTATGAGCCCACTCTACCAGGAGTGTGGTGGCCTCCTGGGCCCTGGCCAGTGGCACCTCTTTGGCAGACATCTGCAGAGCAGCAAGCTGGGCAACACCCAACACCTTTGTGAGGTTCTACAATCTCCGGGTTGAGCCGGTCTCCTCCCATGTATTGGCAGGCACGAGTAGGTAAGTTCCAGGACAGCTGGCCAGGTGTACCGCTTGCACATAGCACCTTTCCCCTCCCTTGAGGTGAAGCATGCGGTCTTGACTCCCAGTCGTGTTCACAGACTGTGATCCCTGGATGACTTTCCTCCTTAGCCCTCTGACAGTTGAGTTTGCGGAGAAACTCGCTGACCAGCCCAGTACGTGCGCTAATGAGCCGCTGTACTGAGGTAGGTGCTCCACATGTGCTGGTTCCCCAAAAGCGACCCCATGTGATATCTTCCGCAAAATCGTTTCCCTGTCAGCAAACTGCATCTTCCTTGGGCAGAGGCCCCTCTGCTCCCATTCGCCATGCTCTGTAGAAACTCCTCCCCCTTTGGGTAGGACCTACCATGGGACCTCTCCACATGACATACTTCCGACAAGACTTGGTAAGACCATGTGACATATTCTACTCAAAATACCCCCCCCCCCCTTTTTTTGGGGGTGTGTTGTCTTCCCCTTGGGAGGGACACCCCCCAATGTAGACACTTATGGCTCCCAGTCAGTTAACAAATTCCACTCTTTTTGGGCAGAAAAGAGAGGGAAAGAGGCCTCGGCTGGGCTAGCCTCTCCCTATAGTTGGGCAGTGGACTTGTTCCTGATCGACCGTTCGATGCTCATAAGAGCATTGGGGGAGGTTACGTGATGGCCTGGTGCGCTGGCTACAAGTGCGCCATCACAACACCAGTTCATGTAACAGTTCAGATAGTTGTGCCATTTTGTATAGGGACCCCTAGTGTCACTACATTGACACAACGTCGAGTGAGTGACAGATAGGGAACATCAGGGTTACTTTCGTAACCTCCGTTCCCTGATGGAGGGAACGAGATGTTGTGTCCCTCTTGCCACAACGCTGAACTACCCGCTGAAATGGCCGGGACCTGGTCTCTGCTCCTCAGCACAAAACCTGAATGAGTGGTTGCATACCAGCTCCTTTTATACCCATATGTCCGGGGGAGTGGCATGCAAATTCCACTCGCCAATTCTCATTGGCCTTTTTTCAAAAAAGCAGAGGTGTTTGGGGCTCCCAAGAGTGACCCCTAGTGTCACTACAACGACACAACATCTCGTTCCCTCCATCAGGGAATGGAGGTTATGAAAGTAACCATGACAATTTTCAACAAAGTGGATAATAATAATGTTGTAACATGTCTAAATAGTGTCAGTCAAGTCGAGTCAAGGCTAGTTCACTCAAACACAAGACAAACTCGCTGCTATTCTGGTTGAAACTCATTTGACAATTTTTCCATGGAACACAAAAGGAGATATTTTGCTAAATGTCCAACATGCTCTTTTCCATACAAAAGTGCATGATGTTGACCACTGGCTGTCAAGCTGTTGCAGTTTAGCTTATAAGCTTGAATAGCTGACAATGGACCATTGAATTATCAAAAAATAATGCATACCCTGAGTGGTAGTCATAATACGAGTTATAATAATCTTGTTACATAATTCTTAATTCATCAGTTGGTTGTTTTTTAATATCAGGTTACGTTGCTCTGTGTTTAGGATTTGCTATAGACTTCTGGGGCATGTAGAATCCATACCTCCAGATAAAGACTGAAACAAATAGCCAGACACCATGAAGAACTGCATTGGAGAAGAGATGGAGGAGAGAGTACATAGCAGGGGGTAAATGGACAGGTGAAAGATAAGAAAAACTTGATATACATAGTAGAGTGACAGAAGTAGGGATGGGACGATATATTGAATTTCAGTATATCGCGAACCAAAAAAAATAACAAACAATATCGAGGCAAAACTCGATATTTCTAAATTTTAAACATTGTTTTCTGTCCATGTGATCATAAATTAAATGGCCCGACAAACATCAAAATCTCACTCTCGCTTGATTTTACCCCTACTGCGCTTTATTTCTACACTGTTTACAGGGTTCGCACAAGGTCCTTGAAGTGCTTAAAGTGCTTGAATTTAGCTTTTAGAAATTTAAGTACTGGAATACCTGGAAAATCGTCTTGTTTTGTTGAAAAGTGCTTGAGATGAAAACTTCTTCCATGTAATGTGTTTCCATCAAAGATGAGATCCCGCTCTCCACTTTCATTGAATAATGTGTCTTTTAATATCCTTTCTGTTCTTTACATTCAGTTAAAAAAGTAAAAAGAAATATTAATTTTAATCACAAACAGCACAGATGCCCTTAAAAACGGAGACTTCTCTCTTGTTAATGAATGAAAAGCTGTGCGAGTCTGTGAGATGCACAGTAAACTCTTAAAGTGACAGTACCATTATAGCGCTTGTTATACAAATTAATGTAAATCAGTGTTATTACTTGCAAATTGTACACATTATTTCAAACATTGATAGCTCATATCATTATTATATATAAAAATTCAAGAAATAATATTAATTAATAGAAAGTAGTTTTATATTTAAAAAAAATTTAAAATGTGATTATAATAATCAAGACAAACAAATTATATATATATATATATATATATATATATATATATATATATATATATATATATATATATATATACTCTTTCACATACTTTTTGGGACTGGTTCTGTTCAGTTTTATTGCTTGTTCTGCACCTGATCAACCTGAATTTAGTTTATAGAGAAAGGTAAATGAGAAACTTTTAAACTTTGATGATTTATATTGTGTTTTAAACTTCATTTTGATGAAAAATTATAATGTGCATTTTGTGCAACGTTTTTCAAATAATAAACACAAGTTTCTGCCATACTTTTTCATTTAAGAGTTATCATATCGAATCGATATAATATCAAATCGTGAACCTCATATCATAAATTGAACCGAATTGTGAGATAACCATATCGTCCCATACCTAGACAGCAGACATACAGACAGTAATATATATGGGGGAAAAAAAAGACTTTTGGGGAATGCTGAAAGAAAGAAGGGGTGGGGGGTGGGGGGGTTGGGGGAGAGAAAAAAATTAAGGGCCAATTCAGGGTGTGTCATGACACCAAACACCACACCAGCTCATTACCTCAGCTTTTGCAACAAACCCGAAAACAAGCAGGCATATTTTACACCCCAACAGCAGCCCTGCTCTGAGCACCAAAGGATCCTACAAGAGAAGATGACAGTGGTTTAATATAGAGCATTTTAGCTTTATTGTTCGTGATTTCGTTATTACTGAAAATGGGCATGAGAGAGGATTTAAGATGCAAAACCACACAATAGCCGCATTGTTTTATGCTCTGTAATAAATGAAGGCGGTATGAGTGTCTTTCTCTTGTGTATGCTTGTTGGGTCATTCTGTTTCTCTCTTTCAGTCACAGAATCTCCCAGGATGTTTTCTTTCTTTTGATTGCCAGTCAAGACCGCAGTGACAAGAATCCTTGTGTGGGATTTGAAAAACTCGCATGGCAGAATTCCCCTTTTAATGCTCGCAGTTCCAAGAGCTTTTGCCAACCCATAATAACTGACAGATACCATGCCATGTGTTTTGAACTTTAGACTGATCAAATTTCATCCCCCTGTATAATTATTGAAATCCAACTGCTTTGGGTCTTGGCTTATGTTCACAAGCTCATAAGGAACTGCTTGCATACCATTGAGGCACATGCAAAGCTTGGTACTGGGCCAACATTAGAGGTTTTCTTTTTGACTACAGGATCAGGTGTTTCTCATAATAAATGACAGTCAACTCGTCTTAGGTTTATAAAATAAGTTTTCTTTAAAGAGGAATTCTAACCAAATTGTCTTTGTGTTTTGTTAATTTTTTGTTATTAATATTATTCCTAATTATGCTGTAGGGAATAGGTTTTAAATTACTTAGGATGATGATGCATAATGCTGAACTTTGAAGCAGTGGTTTAACAGAAATGTTAATAGGAGGTGATTATGAAAATTTCATCTTGGGTGGCACATTCCTCTTTAAGACATACCAAAACAGAGGCTCTGTTCAAATGTATCTATGCCTTTAAATACAGAAATGCGATCAGTTAAGTTTAATGGGAAGGTAAAAATGCCTAGCACCAAATTAAAAGGCTCCTAGATCATGCTGATAGTGATGGTAAGTTTTGGGACAGTTAAGCTACACATACCAGTGCATGAAAGTCTTTGCATTAGATACTGTAATTATCAAACCAAGGCATTTATTTTAAGAAAGTGCACTTTCAAGCAAAACATCTGACAAAAAGCAGTTTGTTAGGTTTTAATTTAGAGCTTAAAAGCTAACTTAGAATAGATATACTGTTCAAAATTAAGACAGAGGGTATTTGGATACATTCTGGTTGTCAAACTTAGTGGAACATGTCCATAGTAATGGATAATGTGACGAACACTTGTGACTCTACTAGGACAAACTGATCTCACAGTGGAATCGTGAACAGTAGGTTGATTTTCTTTAGTAAAAATTGGTTTGTGCTTACCGTAATTTAAAACACTGCCCCTGGTAGCCAAAGTGGTAAGTGCTTTTGTGCAAATGGGCACATGTGAGCTATATTTTCTGGGTGTAATGTCCACAGAGGGATGCCAAAAACGAGTTGTAAAGCGAGTTGTTTTCAGCTGTACAGGCTGTAATGAGTTTAATGAGCTATAATAATACATCCTATGCCTCTGCATACCCTGCACCCCTCCACATGTCTTTTTCTTTCTTTCTTTCTTTCTTTCTTTCTTTCTTTCTTTCTACGTCAGATCCATAGAGGAGTCGGACTCTATGACAGTGTAACATGAACTTGTTTGATGAAGATATACTGTAGTACTTTGTGTCCTTTAAACAGTTTGTGTCAGGACATGCTTGTTTGTCTGTGGGTCATGTTGTCCTCTGTTCATCTATTCACTGTCCTTGCATGTTTTTGAGATAGATGAGTGATTTTGTTTGTAGGTTTATGGGATTGTGGCTTTAACCAAGAAAACCAAGACATTCTCATCTTCCTGGGTACCAAATACACTAAAGTTCTCATGATGCACAGATCAGGTAAATCATTTCATTCTTTCATAAACAGTATATAAAGTATATATACAGTATATATATATATATATATATATATATATATATATATATATATATATATATATATATATATATATACACTACTGGTCAAAAGTTTAACAGGATTACATATTTAAAATACAAAATATAAGTAACTGTATACAATGCTTGAAATTGCCAAAAAAAACTGAAGATTGCATTCAAAGGTGTCCACTACAGTCTTCATAGACAAAGGACAAATGGCTCTATCAAGGACAGAAAGAGATGTGGAGGGCCAGATGTACAACTAAACAAGAGGATATGTACATCAGAGTCTCTAGTTTGAGAAATAGACGCCTCACATGTCCTCAGCTGACAGCTTCATTGAATTCTACCCGCTCAACACCAGTTTCATGTACAACAGTAAAGAGAAGACTCAGGGGTGCAGGCCTTATGGGAAGAATTGCAAAGAAAAAGCCACTTTTGAAACAGAAAAACAAAAAGAAAATGTTAGAGTGGGCAAAGAAACACAGACATTGGACAACAGATAATTGGAAAAGAGTGTTATGGATCTTAACCCCATTGAGCTTTTGTGGGATCAGCTAGACTGTGAGGTGCGTGAGAAGTGCCCGACAAGACAGCCACATCTATGGCAAGTGTTACAGGAAGCGTGGGGTGAAATGTCACCTGAGTATCTGGACAATCTGACAGCTAGAATGCCAAGGATCTGCAAAGTCATTGCTGCACGTGGAGGATTTTTTTTAATTTTTTTTATGAGAACTCTTTGAAGTAGTTTAAGAAGGTCTGAACATTTTTTTTTTTTTTTTTTCAAATTGTAATAGTAATTTTTCATGTTATTAATGTCCTGACTATACGTTGTGATCAGTTGAATGCCACTTTGGTGAATAAAAGTACCAATTTCTTTCCATAAGAGCAAAATATGTACATTATTCCAAACTTTTGGCCACCAGTGTATATACACATGTATATATAAACTCAGCAAAAAAAGAAACGTCCTCTCACTTTCAACTGCTTTTATTTTCAGCAAACTTAACAACTAAGACATAAACTGAACAAGTTTCACAAACATGTGACTAAGAGAAATGGAATAATGTGTTCCTGAACAAAGGGGGGGTCAAAATCAAAAGTAACAGTCAGTATCTGGTGTGGCCACCAGCTGCATTAAGTACTACAGTGCATCTCCTCCTCATGGACTGCACCAGATTTGCCAGTTCGTGCTGTGAGATGTTACCCCACTCTTCCACCAAGGCACTTGCAAGTTCCCTGGGGGGAATGGCCCTAGCCCTCACTCTCCGATCCAACAGGTCCCAGACGTGCTCAATGGGATTGAGATCCGGGCTCTTCACTGGCCATGGCAGAACACTGACATTCCTGTCTTGCAGGAAATCACACACAGAACGAGCAGTATGGCTGTATTGTCATGCTGAAGGGTCATGTCAGGATGAGCCTGCACGAAGGGTACCACATGAGGGAGGAGGATGTCTTCCCTGTAAGTGTTGAGATTGCCTGCAATGACAACAAGCTCAGTCCGATGATGCTGTGACACACCGCCTCAGACCATGATGGACCCTCCACCTCCAAATCGATCCAGCTCCAGAGTACAGGCCTCGGTGTAACGCTCATTCCTTTGATGATAAACAAGAGTCCGACCATCACCCCTGGTGAGACAAAACTGCTACTCGTCAATGAAGAGCACTTTTTGACAGTCCTGTCTGGTCCAGCAAAGGTGGGTTTGTGCACATAGGCGACATTGTTGCCGGTGATGTCTGGTAAGGACCTGCCTTACAACAGGCCTACAAGCCCTCAATCCAGCCTCTTTCAGCCTATTGCGGACAGTCTGAGCACTGATGGAGGGATTGTGCATTCCTGGTGTAACTCAGGCAGTTGTTGTTGCCATCCTGTACCTGTCCTGTGGGTGTGATATTCGGATGCACCGATCCTTTGTAGGTGTTGTTATACGTGGTCTGCCACTGTGAGGACGATCAGCTGTCCTTCCTGTCACCCTGTAGCGCTGTCTTAGGTGTCTCACTGTTCGGACATTGCAGTTTATTGCTCTGGCCACTTCTGCAGTCCTCATGCATCCATGCAGCATGCCTAAGGCACGTTCACGCAGATGAGCAGGGACCCTGGGCATCTTACTTTTGGTGTTTTTCAGAGTCAGGAGAAAAGTCTCTTTAGTGTCCTAAGTTTTTATAACTGTGAGTTTATAAAAGTCTAAAAGTTTTTATAAAAGTCTACTGTCCGTAAGCTGTTAGTGTCTTAACGACCGTTCCACAGGTGCATGTTCATTAATTGTTTATGGTTTCTTTGAACAAGCATGGAAAACATTGTTTAAACCCTTGACAATAAATATCTGTAAAGTTATTTGGATTTTTACAAAATTATCTTTAAAATACAGTGTCCTGAAAAAGGGATGTTTCTGTTTTTGCTGAGTTTATATATATATATATATATATATATATATATAACAGGTTTACACCCCTACTCTTTACGAGAAGTGCCCTGTGTTTATTTATGATCACAGAGAGTCATGACCTAGGTTCAACGTCTCATCCGAAAGACAGTGCCTTTTTACTGTATAGTGTCCCTGTCACTATACTGGGGCGTTAGGACCCACACAGATTGCAGGTTGAGCACCACCTGCTGGCCTCACTATCACCTCTTCCAGCAGCAACCTTAGTTTTCCCCAGGAGGTCTCCCATCCAGGTACTGACCGGGCTCAACCCTGCTTAGCTTCAGTGAGCAACAGGGTGATATGGCTGCTGTAATTCACTTGATAATTCACTTTCATTTCAGATTTTTGCCATAAAATAAAATGAATGGTGACTGAAACTAACATTCTGCCTAATATCTCCTTTTGTGTTTCAAAGAAGGAAGTAAGTCATGGGTTAGAAACAACATGAGGGTGAATACATTTTGACCGAATTTTCATTTTTTGGTGACCTGTCCCTTCAATACAGATCGACTAATCGTTCTGACAATTCACAGAGTAGTGGATTTAAAAAAAAGTTTTGCAAATCCCTAATTAAAATGACCAAACATCTCTTTTCGTCTCTGTTCACAGGTGTCAACCGTCTCTATGAGGACATGAAGAACATGGTACAGGTGATAGAGCTAAGTCTTTGGGAGGGGAAAGCCAGCATGGTGCTGCTTTTGCCCTTCCATGTGGAGAGTTTGACTCGACTGGACCTACTGTTGTCCCTGGAACAGCTAGAGAGGTGACTGGCCAATCTAAGCTCCAAAAGTATGGCACTGTCCCTCCCTAGAGCAAAGCTCAGCAGCGCAGTCAATCTTCAGGTAATCGTTGAAATATTCTACAGAACACTTCCTACATAGTCATTCTAAATGTGTGGAAGTTATTTAAAAAAAATTACTCATAGACATCATAGATAAATATTCCAAACATAGAATGTAGATTAGACTCATTTAGAAAGCTAATGGAAGATATCCAGATATGACATTAGCATAATGAGAAGGAACCATAGGTCATAGATTATTCTCATTCAGAGGCGAAGCTATTTTCACTTTAATGGAAATTGTGTTTGTGCTGAAATTGCATTTAGTCTTTGTAATGCAGTTTTATGCGTCTTAAGACACTGAGCTATAGTCTTTATTCTTAAAAACATTATTTAGTTGTTCACCATAAGTGTTGCTTCTGTTGCCTTTTTCAATGCTCTCTCTTTGCACACCAACAGATTGAGTTTGTTTCTCTGTTTCTCTGTGACCAGGGTGTGAATTACACCCCGACCCACTCCTACTCAAAAAAATAAATAAAAATATAAAATAAAAATAGGGAAAATATATGGAAAGGGGGGGTTACTTTGGCCCTATGAATTCTGTACTTAACAGTATCATTCTATTTTATCATCAAAATGAATTCATTAAAACTTTAATCAAATGGAAATACAACATTTAATAGTCAACAAAACATCATGGTTACTTTCGTAACCTCCGTAAGCAGATCTTCATCTTTTTGTTACCTTTTACATTTAATTGCGCTGCATGCTCAAGTGGCTGCAGTACTCAAGAGCTCAGCAAGAGTGGTTTCCTTGTTCCCTGGGTCACATATCCGGTGTGTACGGCTGGCATCACAACCACCGTCCACCACTCCATTTGGCAGGTTGGCGCTCCAGCGGCGGTCTCCCGCCCTGAGCGCCCAGCTGTGGCACAAATCCGCCCCCGATGTGACAGTCTCCACGGGTCACGAGGACAGGTCTCTTCATCCCCCGTCCCAGGCTGTTCCGGGGGTGGTCACAGGGAGCCAGGTAAGTGCTTCGATGTCCTCGGACTCAGCACGGCCACGATGTGGTGTGGCACCTCGAGCTCCGCCCCGCCGCGAGGCCCCACCTGCCGGTACATCTGATGATGTTGTCCCTTTGGTCCCCCTTGCGTGGAACTTGGACGCATGGCTTGCGCTTTCCAGTCTGTCACGAGGGCTGGTCCGGACCGTCCGACTCGGCTGCGCGATTCACTTCGCCGGGCATCCGCACAGGTCCAGCGGTGTCCACTTCACCTTGGTGAAAGACGGAAACGCTGCTACCTTGCGGAGATCGCTACCCTCCTACGGAAGGACGCGATAGAACCTGTCCCTCCAGCCGAGATGAAGAAGGGGTTTTACAGCCCCTACTTCATTGTACCGAAAAAAGGCGGTGGGTTGCAGCCAATCTTGGACCTGCGAGTACTGAACCGGGCCTTACACAGACTCCCGTTCAAGATGCTGACGCAAAGACGCATTCTAGCGAGCGTCCGGCATCAAGATTGGTTCGCGGCGGTAGACCCGAAGGATGCGTACTTTCACGTCTCGATCCTTCCTCGACACAGACCCTTCCTGCGGTTCGCGTTCGAGGGTCAGGCGTATCGGTACAAAGTCCTCCCTTTCGGCCTGTCCCTGTCTCCTCACGTCTTTACAAAGATGCGCACACAGGTACCTGGTGCTCTCACACCTCAGCCGACTAGGGCTTCAGGTCAACTGGGAAAAGAGCAAGCTCCTCCCGGTTCAGAGCATCTCTTTTCTTGGTTTGGAGTTGGACTCAGTCTGCTTAACGGCGCACCTTACGAATGAGCGCGCCCAGTTGGTGCTGGCCTGTTTGAAGGCGTTCAAACAGAAAACAGCGGTTCCACTGAAACATTTTCAGAGGCTCCTGGGGCATATGGCATCCTCGGCGGTGGCCACCCCGCTCGGGTTGATGCATATGAGGCCTCTTCAGCACTGGCTCCAGACTCGAGTCCCGAGACGAGCATGGCGCCACGGGACACACCGCGTGGCCATTACGTCGGTCTGTCACCGTCTTTTCAGCCCTTGGACCGACCTCTCATTTCCACGACAGACGCCTCCAAAACGGGCTGGGGCGCTGTTGGCAACGGGCACGCAGCCGCCGGCCTCTAGACGGGTCCGCGGCTGCGTTGGCACATCAACTGCCTCAAGTTACTGGCAATTCTGCTCGCCCTGCGGAGGTTCTGGCCATTGATCCAGGGCAAGCACATGCTAGTTCGGACAGACAGCACGGCAGCGGTAGCATATGTCAACTGCCAAGGCGGTCTGCGCTCCCGCTGTATGTCATAACTCGCCCGCCGTCTCCTCCAACGGAGTTAGCAGCACCAAGTCGCTGCAAGCCACTCACATTCCTGGCAACCTCAACACTCCGGCGGACGCGCCGTAACAACAGGTTACCCTCAAGGGAGAGTGAAGACTCCACCTTCAGGTGGTCCAGCTGATTTGGAGTCGATTCGGTCAGGCACAGGTGCACCTGTTCGCCTCCCAGGAATCCTCCCACTGCCCGCTCTGGTATGCCCTCACCGAGGCCTTCCTCGGCATAGACGTGCTGGCACACAGCTGGTCCCCTGGCATTCGCAAATATGCATTTTCCCCCAGTGAGCCTGCTTGCACAGACCCTGCAAGGTCAGGGAGGATGAGGAGAAGGTCGTCCTGGTAAGCACCCTACTGGCCTGCCCAGACGTGGTGCTCGGACCTCACGCTCCTCGTGACAGCTCCCCCCGGGCAAATTCCCCTGAGGAAGGCCCTTCTTTCTCAGGGAAGGGGCACCATCCGGCACCCACGCCCAGACCTCTGGAATCTCCATGTCTGGCCCCCGGAGGGGACGCGTTCACTCAGGCTAGCTAGAGCCCATTCTACCCGTGGTGTAGCGGCTTCTTGGGCCCTGGCCAGAGGTGCCTCTCTAACAGACATTTGCAGAGCAGTGGGCTGGGCAACACCCAACACCTTTGCAAGGTTCTACAACCTCCGGGTGGAACCGGTTTCGTCCCAGGTAGTGGCACGCAACACAAGCGGATAAGCCCGGGATAGCCGGCCGGGTGTATCGCTTGCACATAGTGCCTTCCACCTCCTTTTGAGCTGAAGACATGCGCTGTTAATTCCCAGTAGTGTTCACAAAAGTTGTTCCCTGGTTGACTTCCTCCGAGCCCTGTGGCAGTTGAGTTTTCGGAGAGACTCGCTGCCGGCCCAGTACACGCGCTAACTAAGAGCCCGGTTCTGGGGTAGGTGCTCCGCATGTGGCGGTTCCCTGTAAGGCTAACCCCATGCTATCTATATCTTCCGCTAGTTCTTTCCCTGCTGGCAAACTGCGTCTTCCTTGGGCAGAGCCCCTCTGCCCCAGTCTCCATGTTGTATTAACTCCTCCCCCATTGGGCAGGATCTACCTTGAAGGCTCTCCACATGGTTGGAAAGACCATGTGATGTATTCTTCCACTTAAATATCCCCCCCTCTCTTGGGGCGAGGTGTGGTCTCCGCGGTGTCCTCCCCTTGGGAGGGACACCCCCCGACTAGACCTGGTGGCCCAGTCGGATAATCCCCCTTCTTTTTTAGGGAGTGGAAAAAGAGAAGGGGAAAGAGGCCATGACTGGGTTAAGCCTGTCTCTATCTCTGGGTAGTCGACTTGTCCCCAAAAAGGGCCGTTCGACACTCATAACTATGTTGGGGGAGGTTACATGTCGACCTGGTGCACTGGCTATGAGGCACACAGCAAGTCTGCCCACCACACACCGCCAGTTCACGTAACACAGTTCAGCCTTGTGGCGTTTTGTATAGGGACCCCTAGTGTCACTACATCGACACCAGCGTCGAGTGAGTGACAGATAGGGAACGTCATGGTTACTAGTGTAACCTCCGTTCCCTGATGGAGGGAACGAGATGTTGGTCCCTCCTGCCACAACGCTGAACTACCCGCTGAAATGGCCGGACCATATATCGGCTCCTCAGCGTAAAACCTGAATGAGTGGTTGCATACCAGCTCCTTTTATACCCGTATGTTCGGGGAGTGGCATGCAAATACCACTCGCCAATTTTCATTGGCCTTTTATCAAAGACCAGAGGTGTCTCGGGCTCCCAAGAGTGACCCCTAGTGTCACTACATCGACACCAACGTCTCGTTCCCTCCATCAGGGAACGGAGGTTACACCAGTAACCATGACGTTTTTGATGGTACTTTCTCACCTTCGAATAAGCAGTTTGCTACATTGCTACAGTGAATGAGTTTCCTGCTGTCTGTCATCTACTATACATACACAGCACACGTGATGATCGTGATATACTTTTCTCAGTGTTTGAGTGGCCACCTTCACACATACACTTTGAAGCTCGCAGCATATGCATACTATATATTCATTAAATTAAATAGCAGGATTTTGTGGTTTAATACTCATCTTAGGACATATTGAGATTTTAATTTGATACCAGTGTATTCATACATTAAAGAGCACCTATGATGGTTTTTAATCGTGCCTAATTTTGTTTTAAAGGTCTCATACAATAGATTTACATGCATCCAAGGTCAAAAAACACTTTAATTTGCTCAGAATTTAAATTGCAGAATTACCTTTTTTTTTCCCAGTGTCAAAAACGACTAGTTCAATGATCCGTCCTAAAGGATTCATTCTAAACTCCTCCTTTCAGAGAGCCTACTCTGCTCTGATTGGTCAGATGTCCCAGTCTGTTGTGATTGGTCTACCGCTTAGAGGAGTGTTTGAGTGTGGGTCAAAGCTGTTCGCGAGCAGCCAATAAAGACCAGGGGCGGGTTTTTTGTTACCAAATTACGTAGGTTAGTACAGGAAGTAAGTCTGGAATTACTAACAACTCGTTTCAGGAGTTCAGAATCGGTTCTTTCTTTTAGGAGTCAATAAATCCATTTGTCGTGCACTTTGATTTTTGAAACTTTGCAGACTTTTTTACATTCACAAACAGCTATATAACACACTACATGAAAGGTAATATTTGAAAAACCATAATAGGTGCTCTTTAATGTTGATCCCAGGTATGTAAAATTCCATGGTATTTTGTGTTTTATAATTCCATTATTATGCCAGGATTCCGTCCACCTTTTCCGCATCACAGAAATCATAGGGTCCATATTTACATATGGTATCACAAAGACTTTTGTGTTTTCTTTAAAAGGATAGTTGACCTTTGGCTTACTGTGCTGTTAAAAGTCATTGTATAATTGCCTGCTTGTGACCCCTGAAAATGTTCCCCATATACTAAACATGAATGAGCAGGGCTCGACATTAACGCTTGTGTGGGACAAGTGGATTTTTGAAGGGTCAAGTGAAAGAGAATTTTTGTTGCCTGACCGGACAAGAAGTCTGATTAAAACGTCAATAACGAAAAAATAACCAGCTATATTTGTGATAGGCTAGGCCTGTGTCACTTATTAGAAACTAGAAATTTTATAATTCTAGTAAGATCTAGTAACAGCTGCACCCTGTTTGATTGACAGGCGGCGTATGTGTGTGTGCTGAACATGCTCGTGTTCCAAAAATGCTAACACTAATGCACGCCTGAATGGTCAAATACAAAGCCAAAATGCCCGCCTTGGTGAGGTATTCATGTAAACACAATGAGTTATGTCTTAAGTGAACGTAAACAGAGGAGAAAAAAGCGGATTTGCATTACAATGTCAGACTTGTTAGTATAAATGTAAGCTAATAGACCTGCTGCTGTCTAGTGTAGTATGTCATTATAATAATCAAACAACCATCACAAGAAAATGAGAAAACACTCACTGCTCTTGACTGAGTAACTTTAGTAGCTTTAAAAATTATTAATGTATTATAATCATAGAGTGAAGACCAGTAGTAGTTTTATGTTGCATTTCATTCTGAATGTTTACTTGAATACTTGATAGCCTACTTCTGTTAAAAACTTTTAAAGCTGTTAAAAAGCACTGAATTTTATTCATTTGCATTTTTTGTTCTATTATTTTTTATCTATTTCTATTCATCGTTGTTTTTATTGTTATTTTATTACTTACTGTTTACTAGTTTTGAATAATTACTTTCTATAATTAATTCTTCCATAATTAACATATTAGTTTGTGTTATCATTTGTTGTGGTTTTGAAGCTGGTATTGAGAATCGTCAAATTTCTCTACAGACTACTAACATTTTGGTATTGTGATAATGTATAGCCTTTATTGTACATGGTAGATCTTGCTGTAATAACATGATGGAAATGTAAATCTCATTCCACAGAAGTGTGAGCACCCCTGTTGTAAATGATGGTGATGGAGGCTTTCTTTTATTTCACTACCATACGTAACATAAAATAATTACCATATGACAATAGCCTCCTCCCCTACCCAGTGCAGTTTACATTTCTGTCGCAGAGAATTTAGTTGATTGCATAGGTACACTATTAGATTGGGCATTTTAGGAAACATACAACAGAAACTTTTACATGTTACTTGAGCATGTAACTTAAATGTCCTTTTTTTCTCTCTGGACAAGTAACTTTTTTACTCGGACAAGTGAACGACCAATTTACTTGTCCGGAAGGGCAAGCACATGACAGTGCTTAATGTTGAGCCCTAATGAGTCTCCTGACATTCCAGAATTCACCTTAAGCATTTCTGCTCCAACAAGGCCTGGGCAAAGGCATGGACAAGTAGTTGCTCCAGCCACCCAGAGAGGGCCATACTGGGGTAAAAGTTCAGCAAGAGTCACCTTCACCAGCTTGGCTCCAGGAAGCAGTCTGGACTCAGGACAGCAGAGAGTGACTGAGCTTTAGAGATGCGCAGATGGTTCTGTCTGCACTGTTGAACAGATCTAGATTTGGACCACAGAGACTGACAGCGACTGTTTGGGCTATTGAAGTAGAAAAAACTGTGGTTTGAATGATTGGCTTGTGGATAAGCAAATTTGGATTGCATTTTTTTTTCTTTGGTGTAATGTGGCTGGCAATTGTGGGTAGAAATGGTGAGTACTGTGTAGTGTTCTCATATAAGAAAAGGTGTAGATTGTGGACGGAAGGTATTTCAAGCTTGATGAATGATTTTGTGACATCTGCTGGCTCTTCATCTCTCTCCTCCCCCACCTCTGTCTCCTCTTTCTTTTCCAGTCTCCACGTTCATTCTTCTCATTTGTCTTTTCTCTCTCCTACCTCCCTCTCTCGATGTCTGACCTCAGCTCATCTATCTCCTGCCCGGAGTCCACCGGTTCCTCCCACTCATCCTTCGTCTCCCTTTCTTTATTCATCACTTCATCAACCACTTCAATAGTTCTGTCTGCCCTTTCATTCACTCTCATTTCTATCTGGCCAGAGTCCCTGCAGCTCATCTTCTGTCTCGCCAGTTTCTTCTCTCACACTCATTCTTTGCTGCACTCTCTTTCTCTCTCTTTACCTCCTTTAAATTTGCCTGAACCTCTCCCTGCAATCTTTTTCCTTCTTTAACTTTTTCTCTTTCTGTCTTCTCTCTGTGAAGTATTTCACGGAGAGAAGTATGTTCAAATGAAAGCAAAAAATATTTGTTTTTGTTCTGCAGAAGGAAGTAAGTCATACACATCTGAGATGAGAGAATTTTCATTTTTGGGTGAACTATCCCTTTCAGTATGAATTATTTCTCCCCCTAGTGGCAGTCGTGATGAACTGTCATTTTACCTGCAACGGATTTAATTCTTTAATGGAGAAGCTACCAAAAGTTTGCTACCAAATCTCAGAATGACATTACTGTGTGTAATTTTGTTGAGCAGATGAAATAAATGAAATTCATGATTAATATTCACTCAGTATTTATAAATTATTATAATTATTTATTATTAATACTGTTTTTTATATAGTTATTATTATGATAATTAACAACAAAAAACACCATAATTCAGCAAATAGAAAATAGAAATTCATAGATAGTTACATTTTGCGGGTGCAGAATTATATGACACAAACACTCTTAATCACACATTTACTGTAATTACAAAATCCTTTTGTGATATATTTGCAACCTAAATGATTACTTCTGACTTACACATTCATAATCGTCCAGTGTACAGACGTAGCAGGCATTTAGAATAAATATGTTTAGAATAGATTTTGTTCAAAATAAAGTTTCAACTTTATTTCATATTCATATTTCAACGCAGCCAAACCTCAAACCGGATGCGACATTTTTGGATCTGGTTTGAGGTTCGGATGTGTTGAAATATTTCAACTTGTGCGACTAATCCGTATGCGACCGCCTGACCGGATGTGATGAATTTATTAAAAATGATTGGTGTGAAGTGAGAAATACAACAGATTTTGATATGATGGTTGGAATCCCACGCAGACCCCGTGCGTCACTCCACTGGAAATGAATGACTTCGGTCTATCACCAATCGTTTGTCAGATGCAGGGAAAAGGTGAAGTTAGAGTCTGCAAAGGTTAGGATATGGGTGGCACTTTAATCACTATCTCTGGGTAATTCTACAGGAAGGGGACATAGAGACCAAACCACTAAAATGGAAATTTAGAATGGGGCAAATGTGTTTAAGTCCAGTGGCAGGGAATGGAAAGACTTTTGGAGAGTAGAGGTTAAAAGAGAGAGAGAAAGACAAGAAAAAAGAGCAAAACAAGGATGATGGTTGTTCAGCTAGACAGGTCAAGAAGAGAACAACCGTTCCCATGGTGCACAAAGAACCGAACGGTTGCTCTTGTGTATTTGACAGCATTTTGTTCAAGTTGTAATGCCGGGTGAGAAATATAAGTGTCCACAGGCTCTTGCTGCCATGTAATCGTACTCAGCCCTGCTCCGAAGAACAAGACTTTGACATTAACATGAGCAGTAGGGATGCCCACGAGGGACCCACAAGCTTGCTTCAAAAAGGAGTCGTGTCTGGGCTGTCTGTTGTTTTCTTTTATAGTAGACACCCAGGATTGCAGTGTTCACATAAGCGATGCCCCAGCATGCGGATAGAGGCCGAAAGTCCTATTTGACTGCATGACATGAATAGAGCTGTAGTACTTCTCTGACAGAATCTCTTGCTGCTCCCCACCTCTCCACGTCTTTCTCTTCTCTTTCATGTTCGCTTCTGGCTTTTTCTTCTCTCTACCACACTCACACATACACCATGCCTCTCTCTTGTAGTATCTGAAGAAATATCACCGTCGGTCAGAGGCACTTGATTCTTCCACTACTGTATGAGCAGTGACAGAAAAACTGTGCTGAGTACTGCTCTCTCTCTCTTTTCATTCCCTTCCTCTCTGATTGGGTTGAGCTGAGCAAACAGAGCCTCCATCTCGAGGCATTAATAACGTTTCCACCTTTTATCTGTCATCTCGCCTCAGAGCTTCAACCTCCAACATGGCTGCCAGACACTTTGTCATTCCGACTCAGGTCGCTTTAGCCCTTCTGTCAGATTCTCATGTGGATGTCTTGGGAGGAGCTGCCATTATCCTGATTTCCAATCTGTGTGCTTGGGAGTCGCCCCGCCAGCCTGCGTGTATGTGCTAATATAGCCCTGCCGTGTGGCTACAGGGGCCTGTCTCGGGGCAGGATGGACTGATGTGCAGCTGGAGAGGTGAGTAGTTGTGAGGGAGGTGGAATGATGTTGAGTGGTGAAATGAGAGAAAAGAGAAGGGGCAGGACAAGCTGGATAAAAATATCTGCCCTGGTGGTGAGGCAGCTGGGCTGAAGCTCAGGAGCAGTTAGTACCAGGCGATAACAGCTAATAAGAGATTGAGTCCGGACTCCGGGGTTGAGGGGTCACCGTCTGTCTGATGCCTGAAGTACACACACAGCCAGACACACTGACCTTAAGATAAACAGACAAACACACAGACCTAAATGTCTCACTGCGCCAAGGCCTGTGGATGCCAGTGTGGCTTTAATTGGATTGCACAGTTCTCTGTGTGTGCCAAAGAGACAGAGAGAGTCAAGCAAACCTACACTCATTGATGAGGTCATGAAGTGGATGTAGATTATATGCTAGGACTTGTGGGGCAGTTGTATTTAGTAGGAGTGTAACGATTCACTCATCTCACGATTCGGTTCAGTTTACGATACTAAACTCACGGTTCGGTTCAGTTTATGATTCTTTAAACTTAGCCTGAATCAATAAAAGTTAAGATTGATTTTTAATATTACTTTAAAGACATATGCAAAATAGTTCCTTTCATTTAAAATTAAACTAAAAGAACTGTTCTTAAAAGTGCTAAATGATCCATTTACATCAGAAATGTACTGGGACTAAAAATCAGCCCAGAACAGGGCAGTGGTTACACCAAATGGAAATGTTAGCTAATAATCCTGCTTAATGAAAATACAGAATTATGTAGAGACATGTGCTGCTTACACACTGTCACTGATTACATACATTTAAAACATTTTACATTAAAATAGTTTTTTTTTTAAATAATATTGTCCCTGATTACATCTAAATATTCTTTTCAAAAATACATATTTAATAGAAGTGCATGCTTATCCAGTGAAATAATAGTAATTTACTGATGAATTCAAATCAGACATGACACATAGCATTAGGATTATATTCCCACAGAGAATTATTATACATAATTGTGACGAGGAGGAGGGCGTAGCTGGGCTGTGAGGGTGCATGCCTGGTGCTGAGTAACCCAATCAGCAAGAGAGAGATAAGAGGAGGAGCCGGGGATGCCAGTGAGAGAGACACACACACAGAGCTGTGTGTGTGTGTGTGTGTGTGTGTGTGTGTGTGTGTGTGTGTGTGTCGTCAACGCCTGTTATTATGTTCCAGTTCCGTTTGATGTTATTTTCTATTAAAGTCTTGTTGAGTGTTGATCCGGTTCCCGCCTCCTCCTTTCCCGAACCCTGTTATAGTGGTGCCGAAACCCGGGAAGGAGGAGGGATGTGCTGTCGTGGAGTCCTCGCCGCTGCCATCTGCCAGGGGACGGAGGAGTGCTGCTGGCCGCCGGGAGTCGGAGGAACCGCCGCCATCTGCCAGGAAAGGGAGGAGCTTTCCGTCTGCCAGGGGTCGGAGGACTCACTGCTGTCCGCCTGGGGAGGAGTGGCTTTTGTCTGCCAGAGGGCGGAGGAGTGGCTTAGGACCAAGCGAAGGCATGTCTGGGGACCAGTTTTTCTCTCTCTCTCCTCTCTCTCTCTGTGTGCCTCCCGCTCACCCTTTCCCTCTCCCCTCTCCCTCCCCTCATCTCTTCCCATGTTTCCAGGAGGCAGGGTGTACCATCGGCTGGCAGAATGGCCGGAAGGGCAGCGTCTCCCCTCCAGAGATGGGGGGGTTAGGCCATTCCGGATGGCACCCGGCCTGAATCGGGCGGGGGAGGAGTGTGATGAGGAGTAGGGAGTGGCCGGGCCATGAGGGTACATGGTCACCTAATCAGTGGGAGAGAGAGATAAAGGGGAGACAGAGGTGCCAGTTAGAGAGACAGAGAGCCACATGCGGCCGCTGTGTGTGTCAATGTGTTTGTGTTTACGCTGATTTAAGTTCATTTATTACATTAAAACTTATGTTGACTGATCAGCCGGTTCCCGCCTCCTCCTTGCCCATCCTTTACCTGTTACAATAATATTCAGCATTATATATAGTAAATTAATATGCCACTATCATTAAACCTATGTAAACTATAATTTTCTCTCACACAGTCAGAGCAGGTCACTCTCGCACTTCAAACGGACATTCGATCCCTTGTGCTGAATGTCCCATCTTCACGATGCACATCGTCTCATTTTTGAACCGTGATGTATCATGCCACGATAAACCGTTACACCCCTAATATTTAGACAAGTGATTTTGACATGCAGACATTTGTCTTAATCTTGTAGATATATTGACATATCCTGTTTATTATGTGAAACTGCCACCAGTTCCTACACTTTGGCTGAAACAGAAATGGTAGGCCGAAAGTTTTGCTACTTAAATTAGTCTGTGCTTACCAAAATTTAAATCACCGCCCCCAGTGGCTGAAGCTGGAAGTGTTGTTGGACGTTTGGGCAACTCCTGTTTCTGGGTGGAATGTCCACAGAGTGGCGCTAAAGTGAATTGATTTTTTTAGTTGTAAATTATGTACTACAGTGAAGAGGAATGCATATTTTATTAACTCCACCCCCAGCCCAATCCCAACCCTAAACCTAACCATCAATGTAGTAAAAATTAAATTTTAGAGCAATAATGCTAACTTTGAATCATGCTCTATATTGTTTATGTGAATGCAATTAATTCCTGGTACCCACGGGACCAAAACCCGTGTAGGGCTAGATGAAACTGTGTTCACACTTGAATTGATGCAAAAATGTCTGATGGGGGATGGAGCTTGTCAGTAATTTGGCTGAATGGGATAAATATCAGAATACATGAATTTTTGGAAGCAACATGTTGATTTTCCATGTGATCATAATGGTCTGATGTAGCCACACTTTTAACAGACAGTGTACATTTTGGTCCAATGTCTTTGAACTGAACATGAAGTTGTGTTCTTGCATATCTAGATTACTACTGTATCTACCAAGTGCTTTAAACACTAGTTTAAGTATCTCCCTAAGATTAAATGCCACTAACCTGGCAAATTCAGCGACTAGTGCTTCCTCAAAAGCACTCATTGTATCACCTTGATACCTTGTAAACATAACTTTGTTTCCAGGCAATCAGATTAGAGTTTGGCAAATTTAGTTCTCTCCATTTTTGTTTGCAGTATGCATCAAATGAACATGTCAACATACAAAACATAGGAAAATAATTAAATGATAAACTACGCTGAAAAGGCCTTGATCATTTCTTATATGTTAGCACACTGTTTCATAACAGCTCAGTCTTAGCATCAGTTATGAACCAGCGGGTCTGTGCTTCTTGCTAAGCATTTTTTATATTTATCAGGAAGCCGATAAATGGCGTTCTTTGTGGCAGAATGTGATCCGAAGAATCATATTGAGTGTGAGTGGAGTGAGGGGAAGAAATAGATAGGGAAAAAAGAAAGAAAAAGCAAAAGAGTAAATAAGACATAAGACAGTGATAAAGAACTCTGCTACTGAATAATGCCCAAGACGTTTTTCTGAAAGGATGAGTTGACTGCCGCGATGCAAGGCTAAATAAAACAGTTGACTGGTGTCACAGAAAGCTCTCTGTGCTGCTGGTGGCCCATCTCCACCCTTTCTTTTCCTTGCACCACCATGTGTTGTATAGAAAATGCAGCAGCTAACTTGGTCATTGCATCTTGTGGTTTTATTTATAAGCTGTGTATTTGTAGTTGTGTTCATTGATGTAGGCACTTAAATTATGCATCAGAATAATGCTTCAGTAGATATCTGAAAGATACAAATATGGCAGAGATAAAAATATGATAAAAAATAAAATAAATAATAATAATAAAAATTTAAAATAGGGTAAGGTTAGACTAGATTTGGAAAACTTTGAGGAAAGGCTTGAGAAAAAATAGACAGGAAGAGAGCACGAGAGAGAAGTGAAAATAGGGGTGCTCCATTTCTGCCCAATGAGCAGCATTAGAGCTGAACCGTGTTTACACAGCCCTCCTCTCTCTTTGCTTCATTCCTCCTTGCTCCCTCTCTCTCTCTCTTTCTCTCTCTCTCTCTCTCTCTCTCTCTTTTGCAGTATACTTTCTCTCCATCTGCCCATCACATTTACTGCATTAGTTGGGAGTCTGTGTGCCACATTACCACATTATATTTATTAGACTCCTTTCATCTGTTTCAAGTGCAGAAACTACTGTACTCATCTGCAGACCCATCACTCAATCCTGTTGCCCGCTGGGCACGTCTCCTCTTCGTAAATGTGTCATTAATTCATTTGGGGCTCACTGCGCCTTGGGAGAGTTTACCTGCATCTCCTCCAGGGCGCCCCATGAGCCGAGTTGGATTTTGTACGAGTGAGGCCAAGCTTCACTAGCTTCAAATGACTCAAAGCTAATAGCTGTGAGGCATCATGGAATACGGACGAGATCTGGAGTGAATGTGCTATATGCGCATTTCTCGCTTTGCATCCTGGAGTGACCGAGTCTGAGGGAAGTGCAAGTGCCGCTGAACCATCAGACCCTGGGGCTTTTCGGTTGAACCCTCGCATCATGTAATATGATGACAGCCGACGCTGAATATTTAAACACTGATTGTTTTTAAAAATGAAGTGGCACACCCTTCCATCTCAAGAGGTGTCTCCATCCCAAGAAGAAAAAGAGAGAGCGAGCAAGACAAAGAGAGAGGAATGCTATTTATAGAGCTTGTCACAGTGCAGGCTGGGAGATGTCTGCTAATGTTGCATGTGACTCTAATTGCCGGAGACAGCGTTGTCGTAGTAACACAAGGCGCCATGTCACTGCTTTGGCAACAAGCTGCTTCAGGTCAAGGCTACATGGCCCAGGAGTGGAGCTCCACAAGGAGAACGTCTACAGTGGCAGAAAACATCAAAGATACAAACTCCTAACAGAAAAGCTGTAGCGAAAAAACCCTTTGAGACAACATGGAGTATTAATTAAGGAAATGTAAATATGCCCGAGTGTCTGTCTGTATAACAAGGACGTAGAGAGAGAAAAAAAGGGGTTACACAGCGCACACGTCAGGCAGTGACACGGTGTCCTAAAATTAAAAATCATAATTTTCTATGAATAAACACACACCGCCACCATATTTCAGCATCCGATGATGGCGCAAAGCTATGACTTCGGAAGCTGATAAAAATGTTAGTGCGCGACTCACATTAAAGTTTTCCATTAAATTCGACCCAAGGAACATACATTATTGACTTCAGCCAGAGTCCAGCCCGAGATGGACCACTGGTATTAAAATGAATGGGAGAAATTGAAACGCCCAACGGATGTAGAAAAGGAAGTTCCGCCTTACAGGTAAAAGAGCCAGTCACCTTTAAGATAGATACATCGCCTGTCAGTCAACTCGAGAATGCGCATTAGCTGAACCAGCCTGAAAAAATATATATATATATATATATATATATATATATATATATATATATATATATATATATATATATATATATATATTTTTAGCATGATTTGAACTAAAGAAGTACAATTTATGATACCATTGTTGACAGATTTTACTGATGATTTAATATATGTTCTTTGATCATAATCTTGACCAGCTGTTTTGGACATCTTTCTTTCCTCACTTAAATAGATGGGAGCTGTACTTTTATGCCACTTGTTTACATAGAAAATAGCTGCTGGAGAGCATTCCAAAGATGGCTGCCGAGTGAAATGACTTGCCTTGAAAGGGACTTTGCTTCAGCCTATGCACATTTTTCCTTGACTTGGAAGTTTTCCACGATTCATAACAGAACCTTTTTTTGTTTTTCCAGTTTCCAGTGTGTTCATCGCATTGGTGTATTTCTTTAGTGGATAATGTGATGTTTAGCATATTACATTTGTAAAAAAAAAATCAAATAAAAAATGTGGCTCAATAGTGGCGATACTTTACAGAGTCACAATGACCGTCTTTCGACAGTGCCTCACCCGAGTGGGTAAATAACATGAGGTGATGGCCTTAGTTTAGTTAAACTGATATTGTTACCTTTGAGTTGTTAGGACAACTACACAATTTGAGCCTAAACTAATTTTTACTCCAACTAACAACTAAACTGGTTGATGTTCTCCATCATGATTGCTCGTTTCGGTAGTTTTTACATTGCTTCTTATGAAGACCAGTACCAGAAAAGTGTCCAGCGACAATCATAATTCTCAGGAAAACTGTGGATAAGATGCTTTGTGTAAAAGCGATTTTTCAGTAACAAGTTTGTCATTTTGTGGTTTGACAGCTTTAATGAAGCCTAGGCTACTTATAAAGAAATTGCATAATAAACGTTGCTTTTTCTAATCGCTCATTATACGCAGCGGCACCGTGTTCTCGTACATCAACATGCAAACTCATCAATGTCAATTTATTTATTCTTAAAGAAGTCTAAAAACCTTTGTATGTAACATTTGTCTGTACTGTGATTAGATTCACAATTTTGGACTTCCACCTCTATGCTTCGAACGACCAGTTCTACAGTATGTGTGATGATACATGTGCTTTGTCCTACGCGTGATGCACCATGGGGCTTCTTGTCCAGTGTACGACCTGCAAGAGCAGAGGTTCTCAATGGGGGCGTTCGAAGGATGCCAGGGGGCACTGAGAGCAAATTAGTAGAGAGGGGGTCGTTAGGTTACAACTGGGGGGTGTTTATCAGTCATAATAATCAAATCTATCGTCAAGGTCCTCTTTGCATTAAAACGTTTATCTAGACTTATAGTATATCAGTTGGTTCTCAATTATACGAGTTGGTACGCATTTGTATCGCGGTTCATCTGATTTTAAAGGCTAATGACACATCTGAAGTATCTGGTTTAGCAGCGTCAAATACACAGGCGGAGGCACAACCTTGGCTAATGCACCTGTATGGCTCTGTAGATGGATAAGGCTCAATGGACAGATCAGTGCAAGGCAAAGCTCTTAAAGCTTGAGCTCTTAAACTCGCAGCTTTGCGAGATTCAGTGAGAAGCAAGGCGCGAGAAGCGGAAAACATTTGAATTTGGCACAGAATTCTGCATCACCACCCTTGAATTTACTAGAGTAACACTAACTGTACTTTAGGCAGAAATATATTAATAATAAATATTATCATATAACTACTTCAGCCCAATTGAATTTGTCATAGGCTATATTAGGGGATTGAGGGAATATAATTAATTTTTGTTACAACTTATAAATATTTATGTTTTGTATTTATTGTTTTTACATGTGTTTAGAGTAGGTCTACTGTTTATAATTACAAAAATGCCATGTTACATCTAACCATGGTAATGAAGATCCATGCTTCCATGCATTTACTATGGTCTTGTTACAAACACCACTGTAAAAACTATAAAAAATAAATAATCAAAAAGGCAAATGTAAAATATATTAACAATATCACTTTTATTATTAGTTTCTGTCTTTGCATTTTCATTTTATAGGCCCCAGATATAGCCCTCCATCTGCTTGAATTCAAGAAACGCAAGGTTTGGTCTCATATTCATGACACGTAAGCCTGCTGAATTTATTAACAAAACTTTAAAATTATGCACTGCATTGAAGTTGCATTGAGCAAATTAAGCAAATAACACAAATAATGAGTTTTGTGTTTAATGTTATTTGTTTTCTTTCTCCGCTTTAAAATTATTTCACATAATTAGGAGGGGGGTAAGGGAATGAAGTAGGAGGGTGTTTATCAAAAAAAGGTTGAGAACCACTGTGCTAGCGTAAGCCTCAGGAGACAAAGAGGAAATACCCATCACTCGCAGAAGCACAAGTACAAGTAAAAGCTTGGATATAAGCCTGAACATTGAATGGAGGGAGTAGATGAGAGTGACGGAGAGTGAGCTAGAGGAAGGAATTAAACAAGCGTTGGATGGTCAGATGAGGGATGACGATGTCACAGAGGTGGCTGAGCAGCAGACAGGGATGAGGCAGTGATGAAGTGATGAAGGAAGGAGGGAGGAGAAGGAGAATAATAGATGAGGACAATAGGAGTGCATTAGTGCAGGTGTGTGCAGAGACTGTTGAGAGGACTGCAGAATGGCAGAAGGTCGAACAGCGTTCGTCCAGGTTACACCCTCCCTCAGCTCTCTCCCTCATTATCAAGCTCTCCTCCCAAATCCCTCTGGCCCTCTTTCTCTGTTTTTCTACCTTGTTTCCCCTCTAACAACCTCTGATTCAAATCACCATGCCAGCACACCAGCTCTGGTGTTCCCAGTAAGCTTGCATCATTTTGTGCCACTAGATTTTTAATTACAAAAGTCATTTAGGTTAGAGTGCTTAATCTTTCACAGTTAAAGCACTTGCCATTCGGTCTTGGCTTTCACAAACATGTGGGTGTCTCTCAATCTTCCCACAACGGTTCACTTATTATCTACTCTTCCTTATTTCTCCATATATTTCTCAGCATCGCTCTCTTTCTCTCCATGTGGGTAACTGTCGTTTATCCAGAATCTCATCCAGGGGGGAATATAAACTACCTGTCAACGAGCGTCTTTCTGCCAAATTTATATCTGAAATGAAAACAAAAGCGGGCCGAGGTCAGAGAGATCTTTTTTAAATTATTCATAAGCAAGTCTCCCTCGGCTGCAGTCTTCAGCTCCTGTCGTCTGCTTTGTACCGTCTGCACTGTCAACAAGGGCATCTGTCATGCCTTTATAAAATAGAAGGTAGACAATGAAGAGGGGAGACTACCAGATTTTTTTTTTTTTAATTATTGATTTGCAGTGTCACTCTTTTTGATTAGCTTTTTTTTTTTTGCCTATTCTACCTGACTGGAGAGGACCGGTGTGTTTGATTTATTTTTTTTTTCATGTTTTTCTTTTATTTCCACCATTGTGAGTCATAAAAGGGCATTAATGTTTAATTTTTAACGTTCTCTGTTGACTCATATTTTGGCTGTGCTTTTATTTAGTGTGCATAATTGATTTGCACCATCTTATGTCCCTCTGTGGTATTTGAGTGGAATGATTTTGTGTCTGAAATGATTGCTCTTTCCTTTTTTTCTCTATTGAGGGCTGGGATGTAACAAAACATTAAACAATCTCCCTCTTTTACAGTCTTTTTCATTCTTTCTCTTTTTCCTTTCTTTTCCCCTTTTTTCTCTTTTTTATACAGAAACAGCTAGCTGCGCTGGGCCTGGTGGATGTGTGGAGCAAGACATCGGCTGATTTCTCTGCTGTGTCAAGCCTGGGAAAGGGGAAGCTCCACTTGGGAGCTGTGCTGCACTGGACATCCCTTGAACTGACCCAGGAGTCAGGCAGCAAGGACAGTATGCATGAGGACAAGCATGTGGAGAAGCAAAAACTCTTCTATGCTGATCATTCCTTCATTATACTAATCAGGGACAACAATACTGAGGCATTGCTCATGATAGGTGCTCTGGAACAGACTGAGGGCTCTGCAATTCATGATGAGCTGTAGAGTCCAAACGGTTTACGTTCTGGCATTGACAATCAGCTGAAGAGCCAATATGGCTGACCTTTGGCTATTGACAATAATCCATCCCATTTATTCACAACAAAAGTCTTTCATCTGTTAGTTTTGTGTTATGTGTTGCATTTTCCATTACTTACTTTCAGAGATCTGTTTGGGATAGGGTGACATTAATCAATGAACTCCACATAATTCCGCAGAAAGCTTTGCAGATTTCTTTCTGAATTGGAACACCCTTCATTCACCAAGTTCTTCTCATTCCCCCAACTTGAATGTTATTATAATTTTTTTTTTAATATATTTTGCCTAATTGATAAAGCACACACAGCTCACAGTTTAACACTGTCCTAAGCAAGCTCGACAGGATAAAGGACAGGTGATACAAGATATCACTTCCTTGTAAATTCCTTGAGTTTTTGTCCTTGCCAGCCATGATCATGACAACGGAAATGGCAATTTTTCAATCACTTGGTTTCTATTTATGCTGTTATGCCGGGAAGCCCCACCCACAATGAAATCTCATTGGTCCAAAATCCCATTTTGCCCTCATGTCTAGAGGGTCCAGTATAAAGTGCTTGTGGTCAGCTGAGACAAGAACATGTTCTAACTGGCTGTGATTATGTTGCGTCATAAGGCATTTTTGCTTTCAGTTTGGACTATAGCTGGTCGATATGTAAAAAATATTTTAGCGATAATTGCCTTAAAAAATATTGTGATATTCGATTACATCTTCAACACCCTGCCGAGGGTTGGTGAAATTATTTGCTTTACTGATTTTGCTTTAAAAATTCCATTCATTTATTGAAACACAAAAAACAAACAAAAGACATTTCTAAATTCAAATTGCACTTTAAATTAAACTAAAAAACCAATGAAAAACAAGTAATAAAAAAATCGTATTTAACCAACTCCCCAAATCCAAACATTTACCATCTCCAACGGCTCCATTTGCCATCACGCAAGCATCCATCAATGACAACAGGTGGAAAATTACCTACAGATTAAGAACTAAAGACAACCATAAATGTAAAGGTAATAATAATCAATAATAAAGCCTAATAAATTCCCTTGTGTTCCCAAAATAATGCTGTCAAATGTGTGTTCTTATCGAATTTGTGTTTGTATTGCGTTTTGGTAATACAGTTAATGCTGCCTAAAGAAAAGAAAAGAAAGCTTAGGTTTAAGGTGAATGTGTCTTGAATTACCTTATGATTTAATCACTTTCATCTTTGTTTCTTTAATACAAAGATATATATTACTGAACCTGCAGAGTTGCGTTCACAATGCATGCCAACTGTGTGGAAATAAAGCAAACTAAACTCACAGCACCTCCCGAGATGATCGGAGATAATTTGCAACATTCTCATAGATGACATTATTCTTGCAAACAGTTTTCATATGAATGAAACAGAGATAAAATAGTGAAAACTCTTTACATGCGCTTGTTTCACGTGACAGGCATGCACTGCATGCCGACATGCGTGTGTTCCGCATCGCAGGCTCGTGCCGCACTCCTCTCAACAAATAGCGAATCAGACACAAGCATTGACAGATTTTCTTTTGTCTGTTTTTATAAATACAATAGTGTGTTTCTTCAAGTGCGTCTTTGCGACTAATAGCATTTCTTGTCATTTGTCACTTGGAGACGTCTTACAGGTTGCCCGCCTGTTGCGGGTAGATGAGCAAAATGACCCATGCATGAAATACATTTGGACGAGGAGCTTGCGAACTGGATTCAGCCTCGTCGCGTTTTGCGGGTGGCTGGTGCTAGTTTCACACCCTGGCCACTGTTTAATATATTTGGCAACTTCCCAGATCCATGGTTTTGTCATTTCCCGATGTTTTCGTTCATTGTCTGTTCACAATCGACATCGGGATCTTTGTAAGACATTGTCAATATCCAAATAAATTGTCCTATCGCCCAGCCCTAGTTTGGACAGAAAATGTGCTTGTCATTGGAATCTTGTCGCGTCGCACCTAGTTAGGACACTGCTCCCAAAAGCTGATCAAACTACTACTCAAACAGTGATACTGTATTACTTAACGAAAATTATTAAGCTCAAAACTCTTTTTTCAACAAAATATTTACATTTACATTTATTCACTTAGCAGATGCTTTTATCCAAAGTGAGTTAGATGAGCAAGGATACAATATAAGTGATTCATCTTAAAGGGATAGTTCACCCAAAAATGCAAATTTTCTCATCATTTACTCACCCTCATACCAGCCTAGATGTGTATGACTTTCTTTCTTCTGCAGAACACAAATGAAGATTTTCAGAAAAATATCTAAGCTCTTTAGGTCCATACAATGCAAGTGAATGGTGACCAGAACTTTGTAGCTCCAAAAATCACATAATGGAAACATAAAAGTAATCCATAAGACTCCCATGGTTAAATCCATGTCTTCAGAATCAATCTAATAGGTGTGGGTGAGAAACAGATCAAAATGTAAGTCATTTTTTTTTTTACTCTAAATCTCCACTTTGACTTTCACTTTAACATCTGAAAGTCACATGTGGTGCCTGTTTAGTTTCACTTTCACATCTGAAAGTGAAAGTTAAAGAGATTTAGAGTAAAATATGACTTAAATATTATTCTGTTTCTTGCCCACACCTATTATATCGCTTCTGAAGATATGGATTGAACCACTGGAGTCTTATGGATTACTTTTATGTTTCCATTATGTGATTTTTGGAGCTACAAAGTTCTGATCACCATTCACTTGCATTGTAGGGACCTGCAGAGCTGAGATATTCTTCTAAAAATCTTAATTTGTGTTTTGCTGAAGAAAGAAAGTCATACACATCTGGGATGACATGAGGGTGAGTAAATGATGAGAGAATTTTCATTTTTGGGTGAAGTATCCCTTTAAAGAGACAGTAACAAGAAAAGTGCTGAATAACAATGCGTTTCAATTGCATTAAAATTACTAGCCAAGACCGAGATTAGTGTGCAACATAAGTAAAAGATGTAGGGTCAAGTAGCCATGAAAAAGTTGTGTCTTACCTGTTTTTTTAAGACATGAAAATGCAGAAATGCTACATTCTTTAACATTTGCAGAGGCCTAATTTCGCATGCAGAAAGGCCGGCTAAAAGAGCATTGTAGTGATCCAATCTAGATATGGCAAGAGACTGAACAAGGAGTTGTATGGCATGTTCAGAGAGGAAGGGTCTTATCTTCTTAATGGTGTAGAGTGCAAATGTACATGATAGGGCTGTTTTAAAGATGCGGTTGATAAATTTGAGCAGTTCCTCGATGGTTACCCCCAAGTTTCTGACCATTTGTATGGTGTTATTGTAAATGAACCCAGCTGAATGGTGATGTTGTGCTCAACAGCAGGGTCGGTTGGAAAGTCGAGCTTGGTTTCCGCTCTGGTTGAGTTGAAGGTGATATTCCTTCATCTAGGCCGAGATGTCTGCCAGACAGGCCGAGATCCGAGCTGTCATTGTGGGGTCATCAGGCTGGAAAGACAAGTAGAGCTGCGTGTTATTGGCATGGCAGTGAAGAAAAAACCCATGTATGCAAAAATGGCATCACATGACATCATAGCACAACTGCATCTGTTTCTCAGAGCTCTGAACTACCAATGATCATATAGAGAAGCCGGGCAAAAATACACTGTTTGAAAGCCCAATGTCCAAAAGGCAATCGGTTGCAGATTCAATGCAAATAGTTCTAACAAAGCTCCAACAGACTCCCAGAGAGCCTCTCGTCCAATCAACATGAATCTGTACACCACTGAAATCTGCTGGTACAAGTATCTGCCATAGACTCCCATTGAAGCACAGCTTCAGTAGACCTTTATAGACCATGCGTCCACTGACTTCTATGGACATATTCATGTAGAATTTTTTTTATTATGCTACTTGAATGAGCAGCGAGATGTGTGATATTTTACACTTTTATTCACTAAAATATTGAAATGCACAAAGATTAATATGTAATTTATATAGATAATTTGTAAATATATTTAACTCATCATTGCAGCATTTTCTGATTACATTTTAAGGGAAGCCATGCTTTCCGTGGAGTCTTAAGCCCAAAGTATACTTTGGTTTTGACACAAACGCTTAGCGTCTGGGTACAGTCGAACGCTCACCTTTCAAAGTATACTTTATTTGACTGTTCACATACACAGGCAGTTCGCACATGCACACTATGACTGCTATGAGATACTGGACTATTTAGACACATAAAGATGTCTTTATTGTCCTTCAGACTCAAGTTATACAACACTGTTGTTGCTTCTACCTTCATCTCCTGTTGTTTAGCGGTGGTTACATCTTCTAGTGCTTCTCTGTGAAGGCAACAGCTCAACCATGAGTGTTGCCACCTTGTGGACCCACCAATTAGTGCAAATAATTCAAGGCGCATGCTCATACTGCATGTTCAGAATAGGGGCTTGTGATGAGGAGGAGGGTGGGGCCCAATCGGGCTAATTAGCCAAGGAAAGGGATAAGTGCAGTGGGATGCGGCAGTGTGAGAGAGAGAGAGCCACACACAGCTGCTGTGTGTGCGTTTGTGTTGTGTGTCTTTTTGTTTTATTAAATATTATTTTGACCATTCAGCCAGTTCCCACCTCCTCCTTTCCCATTTTTAACCTTATTACATTAGTGCAGAAGCCCGGGAAGGAGGAGGGATGCGCTGTCCTGGAGTCCTCGCCACTGCCATCCACCCAAAGGAGCAGCCGCAGCCATCCGCTGGGGGACAGAGGAGTTGCTGCCGGCCGCCTGGACGTGGAGGAACGGTCGCCATCCACGAGGGAAGGAGGGGCTCATTGCCGGCCACCTGGAGTGGTGGTCAAAATGTGGAGGGGCGTTCCATCCACCTGGGGTCAGAGGACTTGCTCCGGTCCGCCCGAGGAGGAGCGGCTGTTGTTCACCAGAGAGTGGAGGAGGTGTCGAGGACCAGGCGACGGCGTGTCTGGGAACCGACGAGCAAGTTTTTTTTCTCTCTCTCCTCTCTCTCTCTCACTGTCGCTCTGCCTTGCCCTTTCCCTCTCCTCTCCTCTTTTTTTGTTTTTGTTTTTCCCTCCCCTCGTCCCCCTTCCCAGCTCTAGAGAGGTGGGGAAAAGCCTGCCGGTAGGCAGGGCCAGAAGGGCAGCGCCCCTCGAGCACTCTGCTGATGATGAAATTTGCGTCATGGGCGCCCAACCTTCACGTCTGACCAAAGTACACATTGGGTTTTAAAGCAATTGCCACTAAGTGTAAAACATCCTTCCATATTTACTGGAAATCAGTTCTGCAGATTGTATATTGTATCCCACAATCAGTGTATAGATTCCTTGTGGGCCTACTGATGCCCTTCTGGTTATGTCTAAAGGGTCCAGTATAAAGTGCTTGTGGTCAGCTGAGACAGGAATACACAGGTACAGATGTCTGCAAGCCATTCACAGCAGAGACGCTGACTGACAGCAAGACTGCAAGTGGTAGACAGTGTCAGCAGAATGTTCTGGATCCAGTATGTTTAGTGTCAGCTACTCTCATTTCGACACTCTGACACAACTCATTCTCCCATGTTACTGTCAGGAGAACAACCATTGTGACAGCCAAGTGAACAAATGCTGATGTGGAGATTCTGGTATACACACACCACCCGCTCTACAACTGTAAAATGATTTCAACCACTCCAGCCACTATCAACATGTAAACTCACTCATATATCTATAATATATATTTGGTACTGGCATTATTTATGCACTGAAATTTAAGTGTCCTTACTTTTTACCCTGAAGGATGTCACCTAGCTTTGGCTCTAACCAGCGGCGGGCCGTGCATTTAAGTCTAGGCCTTCAGTGTGATTCATGCCATTAAGAAAACATAGTTTCACAATGAATAAGACACCCTATGCCTTTGGGCATCATACATTATGTCGCAGCTAACTAATAATACCAATTGACATTTTAAAAACACGTCCATGCATGGAAGCCAGAACTTGAAATGACACTTAATGCAGCATGACTGTTTTGTGAATGTCTCCCGAATAGACATTCAGAAATCATAATTTTTCATATGAATCTACCAAGGAGGTCTATAATACCTGGAAAAATCTATCTAATAATATTTACGATTTAAATGTTGCTTGCAATATATTTTGTTTCGTCAGGGTACACGGTTATGCTGCGTTACATTCAAGTTGGATGTGAGATATTCCTACTTGATATCTCCGACCATAAATGCATTCCATTCCCAGATATTCGGAAGATGACATATAAGGAAACAAAACTGCAGTGCTCCCGTTAGCTTAGCAGGGGTTTGACTCTCATTAGAGATGTCTCCTAGCAACCCAGCTGATAAACAATGCTGCAACACTAGCATTTGTGCTTCAGGTGTACGATTATCAAAAGAGATTATAATGTTTTATACACCTGTTTCTGCAAGCGTTTGTTAAACAAGCTTTAATATCATGTAATGTGGAAACGAACTCATTTATTGATATTACTTAATAAAGTGAATGTTTATCACTTACTTTGTATATCTCCCTGAGTGTCGACATGTTTGTGTGACATAATGCCACTACATCTCGGTTGGGAATTTCTGCACGAGCCTACAAGTTGTAATTCTGACTTAAAGATGCATTCCATTGCAATTTTCGTAGTAGGAAGTTGTAAAATCCGACTTTCCGAGTTGAATGGAACGCAGCACTTCTTTTCAAAACCTGATCTGACACTGAATGCTCAAGCAGCAAAATTTTACACTTAGAAAACTCCTGATGTTGCTATAACAATGCAAAAGCACTTACCAATTTGCTTGAAGTGAAAATCAGCCATCCTTTCCTGTTTAATAAATTAAGCAATCATTAAGCGGTCATGCAGAACATCTCGTGTTTTTTAAATCCATAAGGATCTCTTTCTCAATGGCGATAGTGGCAGTGATGACAGCCGACTCGTCAGACAGCTTGATCTTACACTTTTCGCTCTTGAATTACATACATCACTTAAAGCGTGATTGCGTCACTCAAGGCCAGCTAGAAAGCCTTGACCTGGACATATCCTAAAGATCACACCCTCCAAGAACAAATAAATCAATATGATTTGCTGATGAATCTGACAATCTGACTTTAGTTACCCATTTATTTGCACTTTTGAGGGATTCTGAAAAAAATCTGAAGGCCTGAGGGGGTGGAGCTCAGACTCATGCACTGCTTCTGCTAACGAGCTTGGCTTTGGGCATGTGATTTGTGAAACAGTTGTCATGCTTTGCTTGTAAGCATCAAGTAATTAATTCTGACTGGATAAACTTTTCATTTTTCTTTATTTGTTTGTAGATTAATTAAGAGTGGAAACCAATTAAAAAAAAGGTGATTGAGAATGAAAGGATAAAAAATATTTATTTATTTGGCATGCTAGGCCAGCAGAGAAGGCCCTGAGAAATTGCCACTGGCTCTAACATAGACAGGTCCCCACTTTTCTTCTGTTCCACCTCAACTCTCTCTCTTAATTTGACCCTCTCTAGCTGACTCATCTTCTCAGACAAACTAACTCAAGCTCATCAGGGACTCCATAGTATTAGGGGCTAAGCTGGTGGTGCTGCCCCTGCTCTGAGATCAGTCTCTTGGGGAGCCAGATCACTCACCCTTATTGATAGGGCAGGCTTAATGCTAATGGCGCTAATGACTCGAGACTGCTGTCAACAACGCAGACAGATGATAAACCTTTTAATCTTTTAATGCCTGTCCCAATCAATGGAGGCCATAGACATGCCACTCCATGCCAGAGTAATGTTGTGACAAATTATGCCATAAATTAAGAATTTACGTGCCACGTGGTTTTCGAATTGTTGTTAAATTTAACGATTGTTGATCTCTTAGTGTGACTGTTATGGTATGGGAAAGTCATGCATTACTGTTGAAAATGACAGTGTTTGTCTGTATTGAAAAGTAGGCTACTGTTTTGTAGAAGAACTTGTAATATGGTTTCGGATAATGGCATGAATATAATGCTGTATTTAAAATACTGAGTGAACCCAAAATTGAATGAATAAAAGTAAAAATGTAATATCTTAAGCCAATAAAGCTGTTTACAATGCTGGTTTAAAAGACTATAAGGCTTTTAATGTTTCAATGACCATAATAATCAGCTTCCATTTTACGGAGCACTTTGTTCATTTAAATTATCTAGAGCGGAAACCTCTCAAAGAAACATAAAATGAAACAGAATGACTACATAATGAAAGTGGGCAAAATTCTGTATCCTTGTCCAAACTCTGTCGAATAATTACATGAGCGACTGGGCCAGAGATGTTGAAAGTAGCTGTGATATTGGAACTGTCAGGCCTTTTAAGCACTGAAGCTAATTAATGGCCACTGGAAATTGTGGAACGTGCACTGGCCTGACTTATTCCTCATGCTCTTCGCAAAGGTTCTTTCAGCCAATACCGCACATAAACACAAACTGTTAGTTTCCTCCCTCTACAAATGAATTATTGAGAAATAAAAGGAACGAGTGGAAAAAAGAGTATCCCCTCTCTGCCATTAATCTTGAAAAAAGAGTGTCCCTTCATGTCCATGTTTTATTAAAATCTTTAAGGGGAGTTTTATTTGATTACCTCAGAATGCTTGGCTTCTACGCTCTGGAAACACATATTTTTAGAGAACCATATTATTTTTGCAGACCGACTATGTTCGCGGCTAAATGGGGTTAGGGGAAGGCAGAGATGGATTCTTTTAGATGGAAAAAGTGTAAATGGATTGTACATTTGTCCACATAAGAAACATCAGATGTCTGGCCCAGAGACAAGCCTGTTCGTGATGAATGCGTAATGTCCAAGTGTGAGCACCAGTGCCTGCTGCTACTGTTTCTACATGAGCCTCACTGTACCCTCTCTCTCTCTCTGAGGGTGTGTGTGTGTGTGTGTGTGTGTGTGTGCTTGATGATGTTAAAAAATATTTACATAATTACCCTACTCAAAAACCAACAGAAAAATGTCATTACTCATTTGCAACTCCTAAAAGTTTTAGAGGGACCCAGATGTTGTATTTTGCCGATGACACAAGGCTCACATAACCCTCTTGACTTTTATAAGTGTGTGTGAAACATAACCCTCCATGTGAGCTTTTTTCTGCACACACGTGTGTGCGAAAGGGTTTCATCTGTTTCGATGTATGGTCTTCGTATATCATGTGTGTTCTTGTGCAAGTGAACGTAAAGTGTGCTATGCTGTCTCAGAAACTCTGGGGCCCGGGGGTGTGCAATGTGAGCACATTATTTCTGCTCAAGTTCTCATTAGCTTCACTGCCAATTCATGCTCACATTCTATTTAACTCAAATTCATTCAGATCCATTATATTTTGTTACTCCCTGCTGAGGCCTACTCAGCCAAATACAGTATATATATATATATATATATATATATATATATATATATATATATATATATATATATATATATACGTGTGTGTGTGTGTGTGTGTGTGTGTATATATATTATATATACACAGTATGTATATATACAGCATATAAACATTTGAGTGTTAATGTATTTTTGTTAATGTAAAGTTGTATAACGATATCTATTAAGTATTTTAATTTTTTCAAAAATACCCTACATTAACACCGATTACAAATTGTAATTCAGTGTCAAACATTATCAAAACAACACCAGAGCTATGCAAACAAACATACATGCGTAAATTGACACAATATTATTAGCTCAATATAAAACATCATGGTTACTTGCGTAACCCCCATTCCCTGATGGAGGGAATGAGATGTTGTGTCGATGTAGTGACACTAGGGGTCACTCTTGGGAGCCCGAGACACCTCTGGTCTTTGATAAAAGGCCAATGAAAATTGGTGAGTGGTATTTGCATGCCACTCCCCTGGACATACGGATATAAAAGGAGCTGGTATGCAACCACTCATTCAGGTTTTATGCTGAGGAGCCGAGACAAGGTCCGGCCATTTCAGCGGGTAGTTCAGCGTTGTGGCAGGAGGGACTTATCGCATGGGGTTATCCTTACAGGGAACCGCCACATGCAGAGCACCTACCCCAGAACAGGACTCTTAGTTAGCACGTGTACTGGGCCAGCAGCGAGTCTCTCTGAAAACTCAACTGCCACAGGGCTCGGAGGAAGTCAACCAGGGAACAAAGTTTGTGAACACTACTGGGAATTAATGGCACATGTCTTCAGCTCAAAAGGAGGTGGAAGGCGCTATGTGCAAGCAATACACCCGGCCGGCTATCCCGGGCTTATCCGCTTGTATTACGTGCCACTACCTGGGACGAAACCGGTTCCACCCGGAGGTTGTAGAACCTTGCAAAGGTGTTGGGTGTTGCCCAGCCTGCTGCTCTGCAAATGTCTGTTAGAGCGGCACCCCTGGCCAGGGCTCAGGAGGCTGCTACACCCCTGGTAGAATGGGCTCGTAGCCCTACCGGGGGCAGCATGTCCTGGGCGTGATATGCCATAGTTATGGCGTCAATGAGCCAGTGGGTGATCCTCTGCTTGGAGACAGTGCTTCCTTTCCGCTGTGCACCAAAGCAGACAAAGAGCTGCTCAGAGATCCTAAAGCTCTGTGTGCGATCCAAATAGATGCGTAAAGCGTGCACCGGACACAGCAATGACAGGGCTGGGTCTGCCTCCTCCTGGAGCAGCATTTGCAGGTTCACCACCTGGTCCCTAAAAGGGGTCGTGGGAACCTTGGGCACATAGCCCGGTCATGGTCTCAGGATCACGTGAGAGTAGCCCAGACTGAACTCCAGGCACGTTTCGCTGACAGAGAAATCTTGCAGGTCTCCTACCCTCTTGATGGAAGTGAGCGCAGTCAGGAGGGCAGTCTTCAAGGAGAGTGCCTTAAGCTCGGCTGACTGCAAAGCTCAAAGGGGGCTCTCTGTAGACCCTGAAGAACTACAGAGAGGTCCCATGAGGGAATGAGGCACGGTCTGGGGGGATTCAGCCTCCTGGCGCCTCTTAGGAACCTGATGATCAGGTCGTGCTTCCCTATGGACTTACCGTCGACTGCGTCATGGTGTGCTGCTATGGCGGCAATGTACACCTTCAAGGTGGAAGGGGACAGCCTCCCTTCCAACCTCTCCTGCAGGAAGGAAAGCACTGATACGACTGCGCATCTCTTGGGGTCTTCCCGTCGTGAAGAACACCACTTAGTGAACAGACGCCACTTAAAGGCATACAGGCACCTCATAGAGGGGGCCCTAGCCTAAGTGATCGTGTCTACCTTCCGTGTCCCATCCAGGGGCCAGACATGGATATTCCAGAGGTCTGGTCGTGGGTGCCAGATGGTGCCCTGTCCCTGAGAAAGAAGGTCCTTCTTCAGGGGAATTCGCCGGGGGAAATGCATATTTGCGCATGCCAGGGGGCCAGCTGTGTGCCAGTGCGTCTATGCCAAGTGGGGCCTCGGTCAGGGTGTACCAGAGCGGGCAGTGGGGAGGATTCTTGGGAGGCAAACAGGTGCACCTGTGCCTGTCCAAATCGACTCCAAATCAGCTGGACCACCTGAGAGTGGAGTCTCCACTCTCCCCTGAGGGTAACCTGTCATGACAGTGCATCCACTGTAGTGTTGAGGTTGCCCGGGATGTGAGTGGCTCGTAACATACAACAAGAGCGCAGACCGCCTTTGCGGTCGACATATGCTACCATTGCAATGTTGTCTGTCTGAACTAACACGTGCTTGCCCTGGATCAACGGCCGAAACCTCTGCAGGGTGAGCAGAATTGCCAACAGCTCGAGGCAGTTGATGTGCCAATGCAGTCGCGGGCCTGTCCACAAGCTGGCGGCTGCGTGCCTGTTGGAAACAGCGCCCCAGCCCATTTTGGAGGCGTCCGTCGTGACCACGACACGCCTGGAGACCAGTTCTAGGGGAACACCTGCCCGTAGAAACAAGAGGTTGGTCCAAGAGCTGAAAAGACGGTGACAGACTGGCATGATGACCACGCGATGTGTCCCGCGGTGCCATGCCCATCTCGGGACTCGAATCTGAAGCCAGTGCTGAAGTGGTCTCATATGCATCAACCCGAGTGGGGTGGCCACCGCTGAGGATGACATATGCCCCAGGAGCCTCTGAAAAAGTTTCAGTGGAACCGCTGTTTTCTGTTTGAACACCTTCAAACAGGCCAACACCGACTGGGCGCGCTCGTTCATGAGGCACGCTGTCAAAGAAACTGAGTCCAACTCCAAACCGAGAAAAGAGATGCTCTGAACCGGGAGGAGCTTGCTCTTTTCCCAGTTGACCCGAAGCCCTAGTCGGCTGAGGTGTGAGAGCACCAAGTCCCTGTGTGTACACAACATGTCCTGAGAGTGAGCTAAGATTAGCCAGTCATCGAGATAGTTGAGAATGCGAATGCCCACCTCCCTTAGCGGGGCAAGGGCTGCCTCTGCGACCTTCGTGAAGATGCGAGGAGACAGGGACAGGCCGAAAGGGAGGATCTTGTACTGATATGCCTGACCCTCGAATGCAAACCGCAGGAAGGGTCTGTGTCGAGGAAGGATGAAGACGTGGAAGTACGCGTCCTTCAGGTGTACCGCCGCGAACCAATCTTGATGCCGGACGCTCGCCAGAATGTGTTTTTGCATCAGCATCTTGAACGGGAGTCTGTATAAAGCCCTGTTCAGTACTCGCAGGTCCAAGATTGGCCACAGCCCACTGCCTTTTTTTGGTACGATGAAGTAGGGGCTGTAAAACCCCTTCTTCATCTCAGCCGGAGGGACAGGCTCTATCGCGCCCTTCCGTAGGAGGGTAGCGATCTCCGCGCACAAGGTAGCAGCGTTTTCGTCCTTCACCAAGGTGAAGTGGATACCGCTGAACCTGGACGGATGCCTGGCGATCTGAATCGCGTAGCCGAGTCGGACGGTCCGGACCAGACATCGTGACAGATTGGAAAGCGCAAGCCATGCGTCCAAGTTCCGCTCAAGGGAGAACAAAGGGACAACGTCATCGGATGTACCGGCAGGTGGGGCCTCGCGGCAGGGCAGAGCTCAAGGTGCCACAGCATGTCGTGGCCGTGCTGAGTCTAGGGACATCGAAGCACTTACCTGGCTCCTTGTGACCACCCCCGGAACAGCCTGGGATGGGGGAGGAAGAGACCTGTCCTCGTGACCCGTGGAGAATGTCACATTGGGGGCGGATTTGTGCCACAGCTGGGCGCTCATGGGTGGGAGACCGCCGCTGGAGTGCCAAACCTGCCAAATAGGGTGGTGGACAGTGGTCGTGATGATGGCCGTGCACACCGGATACGTGACTCAGGGAACAAGGAAACCACTCTTGCTGAACTCTTGAGTACTGCACTTGGGCATGCAGCGCAATTAAATGCAAAGGTAACAAAAAGATGGAGAGGTCTGCTTACCAGATCCAGAGCAGCGGATTTCATCGTCCCTGGGTTGCCCGTCTCAAGGGCACTTTGAAGCCTTTCACGGGTTCTTGGCGGCCGCGAGACGGGTGGCGTCTTCTTCCTGCGGTGGGCTCCACACCGGGGCCGGGCCGAAGGGGGACGCCCTTGGCGACGAGCAGATGGGTTGTGGGATCTTGAGCCATGCCGGGGCAGGATATGCCGGATAGCCTCCGTCTACTTCTCCACTGTCGAGAACTGCTGGGCAAAGTCCTTGACGGTGTCGCCGAATAGGCCAGCCTGGGAGATGGGGACAGCAAAGAACCGTATCCTGTCGGCCTCATCCATCTCGACCAGGTTGAGCCAAAGGTGGCGCTCCTGGACCACTAATGTGTACATCGTCTGTCCGAGAGACCGCGCAGTGACCTCTGTCGCCCGGAGAGTGAGGTCGGTCGCCGAGCGCAGTTCCTGCATCAATCCCGGGTCGGAACTACCGGGATAACTTCCTTTAGTGCCTTGGTGGACTTGCAGGAGTGCCATGGCGTGCAGGGTGGAGGCGGCTTGTCCAGCTGCACCGTAGGCCTTGGCCATCAGAGACGACGTAAACCTACAAGCCTTGGACGGGGGCTTTGGGCACCTGTGCCAGGTGGCGGTGCTCTGCGGGCATAGGTGCACCACGAGCACTTTATCCACCGGGGGATTGCCGAATAGCCCTTGGCTGCCCCACCATCGAGGTTAGTGAGGGCAGGGAAGCTGAAAAGATCGGGACCGGGCAGTAAAAAAGTGCCTCCCACGACCTTGTCAGCTCTTCATGCACTTCCGGGAACAAAGGAACAGGGGCGGGGCGTGGCTTTGAGCGGCGCTGCAAGCCCAGGAACCAATCGTCAAGCCGCAAGGGTTCAGGGAAGAGCGGAGTGTTCCACTCCCGGGAAAGCATGTCGTTATCTCCGCGTCAGCCTATGACTGGGCAATCATCCCTGAAGGGAGGAGCCCAGCTGAGGCTTCCGCGTCCGACTGGATGCTCATCACTTTCGCGGGTTCCGAATAAGAGGTCGAACTCGCCATGAGACGAGCCGTCGGACTCATCCGGAAGCCCGATCGGGGCAGACAAACGTGCTGGGGAATGGGAGGTCCGCGGGGGGATACCCGGTGGAGGCGATCCCATTGGAGTCCCCAAATCGCCCCCAGTGCTAACCATGCTGGCCTCATACCCGTGGGTAAATGGACCGAGGCGGGGAGCCTCTGGGGTAGCTTGCTTTCTTATGAAGGCGAGCTGCGACTGCATCGTTGCCATGGACATGTCCTCACAATGAGTACATGACCATCCATGAACGCTGTCTCCACGTGAGCAGTGCCCAGACATGAAAGATAGTGATTGTGACCGTCAGAAGGCGAGAGATCACGAGTGCAACCAGGAATAACACACAATCGGAAAGGCATCTTTAAAAAGACGCGTCTTTAAATACACATTTAGAGAAATATACTCTTTTAGAGAAATATACTCTTATTTCTGCCGAAGTGCCCAGGGGCATTCTCTGCAGTGCACCAGTGCAGAGGAGGGAGAAGCCACTGAAATGCTCCCAAATGAAACTCCCAAGAGTGACCCCTAGTGTCACTACATTGACACAACGTCGAGTGAGTGACAAATAGGGAACAATGCATGTCAATGGTAACGTGTGTGTGTGTGTGTGTGTGTGTGTGTGTGTGTGTGTAATAGAGAGAAAGGTTTAATCAAAACTTGACCCACACACACCCACCCAAAAACATGCACACGCGAACACACGCACACACACACACACACACACGCACACACACACACACACACACACACACACACACACACTTGTTCCTATTTTCCCCATTGTTTCCATTGTTTTTGTATTGAGCTTATAATATTGTGCTACATTGTTACTTGATTCTAGAGATTAAACTAAAAATGTCTAAGTGGTGTAACTGTTCAGAGACAGTAAAAATAAATAAATAAATAAAAATCTCATTAAAATCTGAAATACTTTAAAAAAGAAATGTTGGCATACGTAGTTTGGAATCATCTTTTATTATTATTTCTTTAAAAAAAAGCAGATATAAAGTTTTTTTTTTTTTATTAACATTTGAAAAAAAATATATAGATTTTTATAGATTTTTTTTTAAAGGCAATTTTTTTTTACATAATATTTTGTTTATTTTTATATAACATTTTTATATATACATTTTTCATTATATAATAATAAATAACTTTTTATAAACATGTTTATGTAATAATTTTTCGTCTTTGTCTGTAGGAAACACTAGAACTGTTGCTGCAGTATTCAAAGTCATAACATTACACCTCTTCCCTCTGATTTCATTTTTCGCCCATAATTTTTCTCATATTTTTTTTCTCTCTCTCAATGGGATACAATATTTTTTTACACTCAATGCAAAAGGTGCATTAGCTCATAATTTAATATACTGCAGCGGACAATCCTGAGAGCAATACAAAGTTGTTTGCCATAGTATTATAGTCAGTATTTCAGGTCCCAACAGGAAAATTGTGTTTTACTTAGACTCAGATTCTCTGTATATCTCAGTGAAGTGCAGGTGAAAGATAGAAAGAGATGTGGGGGAGTGTATGTCTGTATCTGTAATCCAAAAAAGTGAGATGCAAGTGAGGTTGACTGTGAGAGATATAATCAGAGAGTGAGAGTATACCCTCTTTATCCAAAGAGTTTAGAGGGTTTAATGTTTAGTCTTCCATTTTTAAATAAAATATTATAGACCTGGGCCATGAACTTCAACTCCCACTGATGCCTTTTTGTCAAACTCCTGCTCTTCACCATTCTGATGCAAAAAAAAGGGAATAAAAAGGGCATCGAGGGACTTGTGTGCCATCTGAATTGCTATACTACCATACAAAGAATGAATGGAAGCTCACAGATCCCCCAGGGTGAGCTGCCTTGAACAAATTCTACAGCTTGTCAATTTGCACTGACAGTCACTTTAAAAGCTGGAGTGGTAAGAGAAGTGATAAAAATGACAAACAGATATTTAATGTTTAAAAAGGTGTGTTGGACAGTGGTTGAACTTTGATACATTTTAGAAAATGAACAATTATTTATGTCTAAGTCAATGCATTCATCCACTGATGAAGCCTCAGGATGTTTTTGAGTTCCTCGTTGAAAAGAGTTCAAGTCTTTTCAAGTGTTTTATTAAATAGACCTTTGGCTCAAAATTGCCCTTTTATCTTTTGTTAACTAAACAGCATTTACGATCAGCATGTCTTTTCTTGCCCATATTCTACGTTTTAGTGATCCAATGCATCCTTGAACTATTTTGAATTGAATTCAAGAAGGCATTAGTGTGTCATACACTGTATGTGCCAAAGCATGGAAGTCCAGAGTAATTTCTCTATGGAGACAAGGCCATATATGCCATGGGGGGTATTATGAGCTAAAATAAAATATTAAAAATACTGTATAAACACAAAGGCATTCTAGTTGGATTTTCATCTGACACATGCCTGAGAAGGTGAAACAATTTTTTTTTCTTTTTTTTCTTTTCACATTATGACCACTGTAATAGACCTTATTAATGTTAGCGCCAACTTTGATTTTTAATGGGAATGACAGCGAGGGCTAGACTTACCATCTCTTCAAGTCACGAACGGTATAAAGATGTATAAAGCTCCTAGATCACATCTGATTTTCCACAACTCATGTTGTCTGGATTTCTTTGAATACTGAATGTTCTTGGACAGATATTTTATCAATGTTTTGTCAGTGGAATGATTCAAAAACACTTTAAACTGCAGTACAGTCCATTTAAGTGACTGTAAGTCTATAATATTTCAGCTCTGTAGGCCCATACAATGCAAGTGAATGGTGGACAGAAATTTGAATCTCCAAAAAGCAAATAAAGGCAGCATAAAAGTAATCAATATGACTCAAGTGGTTAAATCCATGTCTTCTGAAGCGATATGATAGGTGTGGGTGAGAAACAGATCAATATTTAAGTTATTTTTTACTATAAATCTCCACCTTTGAACAGCCCCGACCAGTAGGTGGCAATATGCATGAAGAATGCAAATTGACAAAAAAAAACAAAAGAAGATGGAAGTGAAAGCCAAAGTGGAGATTTATGGTAAAAAAGGACTTAAATATTGATCTGTTTCTCACCCACACCTATCATATAACTTCTGAAGACATGGATTTAACCACTTGAGTCTTATGGATTACTTTTAAACTGCCTTTATGTCCTTTTAGGAGCTTCAAAGTTCTGGCCACTATTGATTTGTACTGAATGGGCCTACAGAGCTGAAATATTCTAAAAATCTTAATGTGTGTTCTGCAGAAGAAAGAAAAACATGCTCATCTGGCCTGGGATGGCATTAGAGTGAGTAAATGACAAGATAATTTTCCTTTTTGGGTGAACTATCCATTTAAACCGCTATGCAGGTAAGTTTTTATTCATGTAATATGAGAATGAGCCTACTATATTTGTATACTAGGTGTTTCTTGTCTATTTAAATCCAATTTAAAGCCTATATTTTCAATACAAACATACTGTGTATTATGTCACACATACAATACGTGATATCCGTCCACAACAAGCCCAGCCTCATGTGCTGTTGCCATGGTGCTGCGTCCAGCTGTCCACAAGCACAGAGCGTCTGAATGTGGTTGTAGCATTTTAGCCATTTACTATTTGAAAACTTTGAACTTTAGACACTTTAAGTTTCTTGTAGTGCCATATTTAATATAAATACTGTCACTAGACATCAGCCTTTAAATGAACAAAGTTGGCAGAGAACTCATTGTCTTGTCACCAGACAGAACATTTAGATCTAGATTTAAAACCTTATATTTGTGTTCAAAAGAGATCTTACAAGCCTGAAGTTTATAATCTACCTGTTGCCAACCACAATCTTGGTTTTTGTCACTTCATCTCAGGCAATGTGTGTCTCTCAAACCTGTATTAACTGATCAACATCAACTCACCTGCCTCCTCCACAGTCTCATCTGATCTGATCTGATGGCAATCTGCAGTTTTAAATGTTTTATTTTTCATTAATCACAGACTCCCTCGCTTTTCTCTTTTCATCCGTTTGTTGTGCCTCCAAAACTGTCTGCTTTATTACATACAAACCTCAACAAAACTGACAAGTTGGGAACTGAATCAAAGCTTCAATAAAGAAGGAGGATCTGCTGGTGTTGACAAGTAAATGTGGAAATGGAAGGAGACATCAGCTTGGAAAAGATAAATTGTTTATGAGCTAGATATTTTTGCTTTCGCTTCCTAACTGAGCCAGCGAGGCTGGCTGTGAGAGGCAGATTTATCCATGCCGTCTGTCTAAACAGAGACAGAACTCAATATCGCAGTGCTCAGAGACTGGTAACAAGTCTGTGCTAAAAAGCACAGACTCTCTCGTTGATGTCCAAAATGCCTTGTTTTCGTCTGTCTCCTTTCTTCATTGCTTTTATTTACTTTGACAAAGACTGTCACATTGGGAAATTATTAGGAAAGTTTTGCAATAAATTCCTCCATCAGATCTATCTAAGCAAATGATATAGTGTATTATTATATTATATACAGTACACAAAGGCCCAGCAACAAGAACAAACTCTGAGCAATAATAGTAGTGATGCTTGTCTCGACAAACACCGCTAAAAATAGAGTATATGATTATTTGATGACTGTTTATGGCACAAACAGTTTTATTGTCTCATCTTATTCTCTTACTGAAGGGTTATCATACTCGTAGAAGTATCGGCCTCTAAGGATGGCTGACCCAGAGACCCCCCGCATTGTCCAGCATGTCCAAGCAGTCCATTTCAGGGAAAGATCACCCCAAGAGCAAATGCACATCCTCCACACTGGCCCCCAGTGACTTCTGGAAGTGCCAAAGGTTGCTGGTACAGTATGAAAGAGAAACAAGCTCCTTTGTGGTGTTTGTGCTTGCCTCCCACCAGCTTTCTGATTTACATTTTACTGAAAGATGCACTGTCATCATTATGTATTTAAAATGACTCAAAAGTGTCTGCATAGCAGTATTCTTATGCATTGTTATTAAACATTGAAAGCTGTATAAAGAGGCACTCCACACATTTTCCTGTTTTTAGAGTGAGACGCTACTGTGAGCACACACACAAAACCTGCACAGCACATTTCTACCCCAACATAAGTGTATTTATGCATTGTGAATGGAATTATTACCCATTTTTTATTTTTTATTTGTTTTATTTTTTTTTTATTATTATAAAGCCCAGACGTGTTAGGAGCTAGGGGGCAGTGCTTCCTGTAGAAAAGGACTCTCAAATGGATTAGTATATGCAGTAAAGTTTCAGACCATTCTGGCGCCCTAGGCGAGATCCCTATTGGGTGTTTGGGGGGTGCCCTAAGTGACTGCCTAGTTCGCCTATGCCTAGAAACGGCCCTGAACAAAATTCCTCTGCATGAAGACCATTGTATATTTTTCATTATTTGAACTTATTTGCAGTTCATATTGTCATTCATTGTATATGTATTTCTGTAGTATTCTCATTGTGATTTTAAGCACGGGATAAAACAAAGCTTGAGGCAGAGCCATTATTTTGTTGTGATTTTTCTTCCCACACAATCACAGAGATCATCATGACCTGACATGTGGAGCACAATGTTTTCTAATTTGAATATGTCAGTTGTTTGAATTATTCCTTGCTTTTTGTGTTTGTGTGTATGGATTTTTCAGTTGAAGACATTCCTAAAAAGCCTGTCTCCGACGTGCCCATGTCAGCCACTCCAGAGGACGTAGACTCCTATGCCAAACGGCTGGTAATTCACTCAATGATGCTAAATTACAAGCCTTTAGGCACAGACACTGATAAATCACCTCACAATGATTGGGATTCTTATCTGATTATAATCTGCAATTTATAATTTTCCCTCTCTTGATTTGTGCGCCTGCGGTCCTGGCTTACTAATCAGTGCTTTCATATCGGCAATATTGAGTTTGTCTAATGATGTGAGTGAATATTTCATTCACTTTCCACATGCACTGTGGGCTTAAAGGTCTTGTTTGGGCCCTGTGCACATTGTAGACCTCATCGATCACACAAATCCAACAGATGGAAACAAGCTGGCACAGAAAATAACGCTATATTCCACCGAATGGTCTTGAAAATAACAGAAGAAGAGAAGCATATTGTTGAACTGTAATCTCCGTTGCTAGCTCATGCATACACATGAAAAGGTCTTTGGCTTAAACGAGACAGGTAACCTCTGGTCACAAATGATGGCTGATGGAATAGAAGGGGAGGAAGAATTGACTGAGAAAGTGAGGGGCGAGTGGGCAGAGCAGGCCAATGAACTTACAGCTTTTCTGTCCTTTCATCAATGAGGTTAACAGAATTAATTACAGCCCTCTGGCTGAAAAAGGCAATGGCATTTACATGCAGTGGCTCAACGTTCCCGCCCCTGCTGGGAGACCCTGTAGAAAAAGCAGCTGGTGAACTAGTTGTAATGACACATTTGTTACAGTAATGCACATTCGCAGACATTAGCCCTCGAGACAATTATCAATATGTTTACAGCAGAATGTGACACTTTTATCACAGAGATAAGCCTAATTATTAATTTCAGGAGGCATGCCACATGACTGGGAAGAGTATCTTGAACAGAGTATCATGGAAGAGTGTTTGGTTTTTCATACGGTTTGACATAAAAAATACTGTCTCACCATATAACTTAATGTTACGCATATTTCTTCCAGTTTAACCAGTCTGTGTCTTAATTGAAATCAGCTTGCATCCACATAGCATATGCACTGCCACATGAAAATTCTGTGATAATTTATTCACCCTCGTGTCTTTTCAAACACATATGACTTTCTTTCTTTTGAGGAAAATCTCTGTCCTTATTTTCAATGCTAGGGATGCCACGATTATACGGTTTTACTATTAACCGTGATTAAAAATATCATGGTTAATTTAACCGTAAGAATTTAGAATCCACGGTTAAAACCCATTAAATGCTTTATATATATTGTATAAATATAAAATATAAAAGAGTTATTCAGATTTTGTAAGCCTAAATGTAAAAAAAACTCTTGTGCGTGTGTGGGTACTGGAGTTGTTGCTATGGTTACAGATGCTATCCATATGGTGCTTGGCCAGGTGTCGCGGACTGAACGTGAATTTTCAATTCCAGTGAAACTGGAGCTACTACACACAAACTCCAAAATATAACAGAGCAATTCGATCTACCAAAAGCGGCTGTTTGGGATCATTTAAATGACTAACTGAAGACAACGGATGTAAAACATGCAGACAGAAGTCCTAGAAAGATACACATCCTACAGATGGGACAGGATGCTCCACTAGTCGTCCAACAACAAACTAAAAAGTTTAATATTTTTAGCTGTGGTGATTTAAAAGTAATTAATTAAAAGATGCAACTTTTTGTGATGTTTAAGCATGCTGACAGTGCACAGTGCATTGCTGTGAAGAGGAGGAGGGCGTGGCCGGGCCGTAATGATGGACGCCCAGCGCTGAATCAGCCCAATCAGCAGGAGAGGGATAAAGAGGAGCCGGTGACGCCAGTTTGAGTGAGAGAGACGCACGCAGCCGCACTGTCTGTGTGTTTTATGTTATGTTTAAGTTTGTTTATGTAATTAAAGTTATGTTGACTCTTCTGCCGGTTCCTGCCTCCTCTTTGCCCATCCTTTACCCGTTACAATTGCTTGTAGTTACTATCAGTGAGTAATCTTTGAAAAGTTGCATCTTAAATCATCCTCATAATTGAAAGCATTGCTTCTGAACAAATTCACCGCATTCAACAATAAATGTCAATTTTAGTAACTATCTGACATTAAATTGCCTGCTGTAAGTAATGTTCCCATTATTATGCATAGTCCACAGGTTTATTTGTGAGGTGTAGTGGAGAGTAATTTTATAGAGTCTGTTGCCGATTCTTTATGTTGAAGTGTCTACCAGACAACGGATTGCTTTAATAAACTTTTGCAGAAGAAAAACTTTACGATGCTGTGAACTACTGTACATGTTGCACACCTACAATAATCTTACATTTACGCACTTTTGAAGCACTCTCGTTACATTGAAGCACATCCCTGAGCTCGGGATGCTCATAAGCGGTGTCGTGTCCTAGATTGGAGCGTCTCTTATTATATACCTCCTATTTAATTTTTGTGTATTTATCAGTTTTCTTATTGTCAGGCTGCCCTTAGCATCCACACATCCCCCAGAAATACGTCCACTAAGATGTTCAATTTTGATATGATATGCATTTTTTGCATCAGTGCTGTTGCATGATAAGAAAATTAGCAAATAATCATAAAACCTTTTAACTGCTATTTTTTTCTCAGATGGTAATCTAACTGTCAAAAACTCTCACTGCAGCATCCCTAGTCAGTGCAATGGCAGTTGATTGTATCTCACTTTAATACTGAAAAGTCACGAAAGCATCATAAAAGTTGTCCTCATGCATCATATTCTAAGTGTTCTGAAGGCATATGATCAGTGGCAGTCCGTGAGGTAAATTTCTGGGAAGGCAAATATGAAAGAAAAAAAGAATTACCATATTTTTATGTTAAAGGCATCTGAGTACTGTAAGTTAGTAGGTAAATTGACTAAAACAACTGATAATTTGATCACTTTTGTTGTAACACTTACTTTGATTACATTTTTAAAAGGAGGCTCTGCCTCCCTTGCCTCCTCTGATGAGCCACCACTGCATACGATTGATTTTAATGAGAAACAACCTGAAATTAAAGTAATTTTTCTGTGAAAATCTAGACGTTTGTTACACGTTAAGGAGCGCTATGAGAAAAACTCAATCTCTGTGGCCTGCATGTTTAGGAATATGATGCACCATATGAGTTTTTATGGCGACTGAAAAAAAAAATAAAAATAACTATTATGTAGGACATTTTTTATTGTTAAAGAAATTCAAAGGAATTAAAAAATAATTTGATTATAATTATTATATGTGATTGTTTTTTTTTTTCCATCCTACTCATGTTTAATTGTGCTTTTATGTATTGTATATAGGGATGTGTAGTATGGTTGTTGCCTTTCATAGCCAGGTCTCTCTTGCAAAAGAGATTAAAATATAAGGGTTATTCAGGTTAAATGAAGGGTTAATAATAATAAATTAAAGTATAATAGGAATTTAATAGAGCATAAATATATTCTACCAGTGCATTATTTGGTTATATATCCAATATGTGACATTGACATTGTAGTTGATTTATACAATTATTTTCCTCCAGAGAGAAGCATTTAAAAAACACTTAGCACTAAGTGGTATATCAAAGGAGTCATGGACAGATGAAAATGAGCAAGCCTTGGACAAATTCATCTCAGACACTTCCGTCTGGCTTCTCAATGTCTACAGTGACCCTTTCACCAGCCTACACGTGGACTACTTTGAGAAGTGACATTTAGCGTCCCAATCAGAGCCTTTTGTGTCACAATCTTGCAAAGACTCTGAAAATTATTCAGGGGTTCAGCATGCTTGTTTTAATAATGATATTCTGAGCTTCAATTTAATGAAGAAACATGCAGAGCTTTCTGAATAGATTTATTCTTCATGCAGCGTTCATTTCCAGTGCATCTGGTGACTTGCCAGGATACCAAAGATCTCATTGTTAAACTGTGTGTGACGAACGCTGGTGATTCATTGGCGCTCAAAAATATAAATTACCACCATCTTCCCTTCGCCATCTATCCATCTTCTCACTTCTATCCTTCTCTTCTCTCTCGCTCTCTCCCCAGGTGGTGGAGCAAATGTCCTACTTCATCCATGCAGCAGACAGTATAATCACAAAGGAGACTTTTAAGACCTCTGTGCAGTTTGGTTCTGTGAGGGGAGGTGCCATGGGGGGTCTCCTCAGGAGAATGCACAGTGTTCACGCCCCTCAGATCACCACCAGCACCGTCTGGCCAGAGAGCACCAAGAACAACTATTCTGAACACATGGACCGCTTCCTTACCAACCTTAAAGGTAATGACAGCTTGTTACAGCGCCATCTAGTGTGGGCCCTCCACAGAAAATAACACTCCAGTAATCTCCTCTATTTCACTTTTACAGGTAGCACTAGGGCTGCACGATAGGGAGGAAAAATGTGATATGTGATATATTTGTTCTAAACCTGTAATTAATGTGCTAAAATCAAATTATTTTTAAGTTGCTGCAAAGGCAGAAAACTAAGATATATCCGAGTGACATGAAGTGACATTTGGTAAAAAAAAAAAAAAATATTATCCAGCATTAATGGCAATCAAAGAAAGGGTATAGTAATCAGGGACATACACAGACATTAATGATACTTTGATCATTGAAGTAGGTAGGCCTGTTAATGTATTAAAATATAAGGCTTACTAATTAGTCATAAAATTCATTTAAAATATTTTATATTCATAATTATTTTCCAAAATATGCTAAGGGCAAAAATATAAATGTTGGGATCATTTGCACTATACAATGTACAATTGACACACACACAAAAAAAATAAAAATACCAATACCCAGGTTCAGGTTACATTCTTTGGCTTAAAAACTTCATTGTGGATAAGAAGAATAGACAACTTTAAGAAGATTCAAAAGCTTTTCCAAACATTCTTTTTATTTATGAAGTACAGGTAGGTTTCATAATGAAAAAAAGAAAAACAATACTGTTGTTAGGTTAATTATTGAGCCAATATGAATAAAGGATAATATCTTGTCTGACCTTATGCAAACTAACACAAACAGACAGCAAGTAGACTGCTATATAAGTAGACGTGATATATCATTACGGGAACATTTACTGAACAAATAACTGAAATATAAATTATATCTGTCATCTCAACAGGCAGATAAGTCTGATCTTTATATCAAGCAGGCTCATAGAATTAAAAAGCTTCATGCTGTTTAACATGTTAAAGACAAATAATGATCGAAGTAAAAGCGCAGTAGCTATAGTATCGCCTGCCTTTCCACATGTATTTCCCAAAAATTCCACAATATACATTATATATCGAAATTAGGAAAGAAAAGAACAACAGTTAACTTATTTTGCTTACATAGACATGTGCAATTATGAACAATGAGACAGAAATCTGAACTAAACTTTTTTAAGTTAAAGTGCACGTGTGTTTCCTCAGTCATGCACGCGTCTGTTTCGAGAGTGCACGTGTAATCTCATAACACATTGGTTATTATTATAGTCATTGTTGATTATTAAATTCAGTAATCGATGCATCAAAGTTTTAGCATAATATTAATGCATTTCTACACCCCTACATACCATTATTAAGCGTAAAAAACATAATTTCATGTAGGTGTGCAAGCTTTCATTTTGGGTGGCATTTGCACACACTGAAAAATTTCAGAGGGGCACCGAAGCAAAAGTGCTGGGGCTCGAGCCCCTAGTACAATCCACACAACCTACGGCCACTTTGCACTTCAGCACCTGCTCCGCTCTCTTTATCAGTGGGACTCTGGAACTGCCAGTCAGCTGTGAACAAAGCTGACTTCATTCCAGCCTTTGCCACGCAGTCCACCCTCAGCATTCTGGCACTGACAGAAACATGGATACGTTCAGAGGATACAGCAACACCTGCTGCTCTCTCCAACAACTTCTCCTTCTCTCACACCCCTCGACACACCAGTAGGGGTGGGGGAACAGGTTTGCTCATTCATAACAACTGGAATTTTTCACCACACTCTTCACTATGTAACAATACTAGTTTTGAATTCCATGCTATTACTACAATGCAACCCACAAAAATACATGTTGTTGTCATCTATCGCCCTCCAGGTCAGCTGACAAACTTTCTTGAGGAGTTGGATGTCCTGCTGTCCTCCTTGCTGGAGGATGGTAGGCAACTTGTGGTTCTTGGTGATTTCAGCATACACCAAGACAAGCCCCATACTCTCCTGGCCTCATTTGACTTGGAAAGACTACACACCACAGTAACTCACAGATCGGGCAACCAGCTGGACCTCATTTTACACGTAACTGTACCAGCTCAAATATTCTTGCTACTCCTATACATGTCTCTGATCACTACTTTGTTCAATTCAACATGACCCTCCCATCTACATTAAAACAGTCTCCACCTTTGGTTTCCTTTCACCGTAACCTCCGTTCTCACCCTCACGCCTTTCCACTGCTGTCTCTACCTCTCTTCCCACACTAAATGTATTTACCACACTTAATGTAAACACTGCCACAGACACACTAAGCTCTTCTTTAACAACCTGTCTGACAACATCTGTCCTATATCCTCTAGGCCAGCACGTGCTACACCACCAAGCCCCTGGCTGTCTGATGTCCTTTGTGAACATCACACTGACCTCAGGGCAGCTGAGAGGAGATGGCAGAAATCTAAAGATCCAGCAGATCTAGGTAAATATCAGTCTCTGCTTGCAACTTTTTCAGATAACATTAAATCTGCAAAAACCTCCTATTATCAGAACAAGATCAACAGCACCACAGACACTCGCAGCTTGTTTAGAACATTCAACACACATCTCTGCCCTCCCCCTCCACCACTTGACACATCACTGACAGCAGATGTCTTTGCCACATTTTTTACTAATAAGGTTACAACCATCAGCAATACATTCTCAGCACCACACCCTGTCAGACACCTGTCTCCTGTATGCAACTCTTCTGTCTCTATGTTCTCTCCTCTGACTGACACTGAGGTCTCTAAACTCCTCCTCTCCAACCACCCCACCACCTGTTCCCTTAACCCCATTCCTTCTCACCTTCTCCAGGCCATTTCTCCGTCCATCCTACCTGCACTCACACACATAATTAACACATCTCTACTTACAGGCACTTTTCCCACTACATTTAAGCAGGCTCGAGTAACCCCGCTGCTGAAGAAACCCGCAATTAACCCCACACAAATAGAACACTACATACCAGTCTCTCTCATCCCATTCATGGCAAAAACACTTGAAAGGGCAGTTTTCAATCAAATCTCTGCCTATCTCTCACAGAAAAAGCTGCTGGATGACAATCAGTCAGGCTTCAAAAGTGGACACTCCACCAAAACTGCCCTGCTGTCTGTCACTGAGTCGCTGAGACAGGCAGAAACTGAATCCAGATCATCCGTCCTGATTCTGCTGCCTTTGACACAGTCAACCATCAGATCTTACTCTCTACCTTCTCCTCGCTGGGCATCATAGGAACTGTGCTTGACTGGTTTAACTCCTATCTCTCAGGTAGGTCCTTCAAGGTAGCCTGGAGAGGTGAGGTATCCAAGCCACATCAGCTACTTACTGGGGTACCTCAGGGATCAGTGCTTGGGCCACTTCTCTTCTCTATATACACAGCATCACTGAGAACCATCATTCAGGCACATGGTTTCTCTTACCACTGCTACGCTGATGACACGCAACTCTACTTGTCTTTCCAGCCCAACAACGCCACAGTGACTGCTCGAATTTCTACCTGCCTGGCAGACATCTCGGCCTGGATGAAGGAGCACCACCTGCAACTCAACCCAGCCAAGACTGAACTCCTTGTCTTTCCAGCCAACCCTGCTGTTGAACACAACATCACCGTGCAGCTGGGTGCAATTACAGTAACGCCTTCCAAATCGGTTAGAAATCTAGGGGTAACCGTCGACAACAGACTAAATTTCACAGACCACATCTCAAAGACCGCAAGATCATGTAGATTTACACTCTACAATATCAGGAAGACCCTTCCTCTCTGAACATGCCACACAACTGCTTGTCCAGTCACATGTCATAACTAGACTGGACTACTGTAATGCTCTCATTGCAGGCCTCCCTGCATGTGCAATTAGACCCCTGCAAATGATACAGAAAGCAGCAGCATGTCTGGTCTTTAATGAACCAAAGAGAGCACATGTTACACCACTCCTTGTCTCTCTCCACTGGCTTCTGGTTAATGCACGTATCAAATTCAAGGCTCTGATACTGGCATACAGAACAGTCACTGGGTCTGCTCCAGCATACCTAAAATCATTTATGCAGAGCTACGCGCCCACTAGAAGCCTGCGGTCGGCTAAGGAACGTCGCCTTGTTGTACCAACACAAAGAGGCACCAAAACACTTTCCAAGACTTTCAGCTTTATCATACCATGTTGGGGAACGAACTTCCCAACTCCATCCGTGAAGCTGACTCACTCTCTGTCTTCAAAAATGACTAAAAACACATCTTTTCCATGAGCACTTAGCCAGTCATTAAAAAAAAAAAAAAAAAAAATTCCTGTTGCACTTTATTCTGTTTTGAATACTATTCTGATGCTAGTGAAACTTTGTAATACAGCACTTTTCATACCACTGTCTCCTTAAGATGATTCCCTTATGTTTTCCTCTTTTGTAAGTCGCTTTGGATAAAAGCGTCTGCCAAATGAATAAATGTAAATGTAAATATAGTGCCACCTCCTCTGCATGTGCCTGATAGCAATACTCAAGATAAACTAATTAAAGGGAGAATAGAGCTTTACATTTTTTTCTCACTTTCCAACTGCCCTCACTTTCACATGTAACCTCTTGATGCTTATTTATATGTGGTTACATATTAATTTGAAACAATTAGGGCTTCTGAACAAAGGGAAGGCTTAAGGGTTGCAATTAATGACTATTTTGATCATAATTAATCTGTTGATTATTTCTTTGATTAATTAATTAATCCAATAAAGGCCTAATTTAATTTCCTGTATTTTAATGACAAACATGTTTTTCCTATCTATCCTGATATTCTCCTCCATTGTGCAAATGAAAGACTATAAAACAAGTATAGGCTAAATGTGTGCTATAAATTGTTTTCAGAAAATATAAAATATTAATTTAAAATACACATTTTAAAATATAAATTGCAGATAGTTTTATCTAAACAAATTAATTAATATTAAATTATTAAATAATAAATAATAATTATACACTGATAATAATACTAAAGTAAACCAAAATCACAAACTATTAACTGCACTACATTTGGTTGTCACACATACAAACTCACTCTACAGAAGTTTAAAAATTCAACTGGCTTGCTGTTAGGACAAGCTGATTTGTGAAATTAAAATACATCTCAAGCATGTTATACAGCAGAAAGAACGAAGGACCTTGTCCATGGGAAGATGCGAGTTTCTTACACTGATGGTCGGGCTGACTCATTTTGACAAGCTTACTGACCTAGTACTTTGCTACACCGGCATCACTGCTGCTGTGATGATGTCGTCATTTGTACACAAACCTACAGTACCAGAAGTGCGCCTAGTCTTTCTGCTCTCTGCATATCCATTAACTTTATGGATTCATGCATTAAAATCATATCACAACCCTGATGGTATGCTTATCGTGAAAAGTTCATTAGCTTTATATTGGGAAATTCAATATATTATGCAGCCCTAGTTGGCACAACATGACAAATTTATTGAAGCGTTAAACATAAATTACTCCTCTGATGAGGCTCACACATATCTGAGATTGTTCAGGTGAAGCCAAGACGTGGGTCAAGACTGTTTGCAAAATCTTGCTGGTATGGAACTGTTTACATCCTGGCTTTGATTAACATCTCAAACTCTTTCAAAAATCGTTATCAATTACATTTTAAAATCAACCCTCTCATAAGTAAAGCGGGCAGCCCATGTGCTTTTTTCTTTGCATATGTACTCACTGTGTAACATTGACTTTTCTACTGCTTTCTATTTCAATTCACATTCCAGTTATTGATCCTTCCTTTCATCAATATTACAGCCAGAGGCCTGCTTCTCATATGTTTCTTTCACATTAGGCATAGCCCATTATCAGGCAAGCAGTACTGACCCAGTATCAATTTCCTGCATTGTATTATTATCTGATTCCCCATCAACTTAGAAAGCATAGCTGATTCAGAATAGGTTCTTTTGCACAGAAAACTCAGAACTAGCTCTCTCCACAGTCAGCCATTCAAAGGTAATCACCTGGCACAGTGGCGCACCGTGATGGTTCAATTATTATGCTCATCAGTCCAATCAGCACACCCATTTCACCATGAGCAGCACAACTCTGACTAAACATAAAATAACACAGCGACCAATCACAGGCACTTCTTACCTGGGGAAAGGCACTGCTGCAGTGCTCCTGGGCAATCAGAAAGTCGTTTGGTATTTTGAAAAATTATTGGTTCTCTTTCTTCTCTTCTTTTAGTGCATCATTCTGTAGGTCTTGTTGAAGGTGTTAGACCTGGAGGCCAAAAATAAAATGTCAAGGCCATGGAGATGTATGGAACAACATGGCTGCCAATTCAAATGCCGTGCTATAAAGTTGCTTTGGATCTGTTTTAATTCACCCAAGCAATCATAGTGAAGTCACAAAGTGATTTTCAGTGGCTGCTGCTGATGCATTCAGATGTTCAAGTTAGAGGTTGACCGATAGTGGATTTTGCCGATACCGATAACTAAGGTGGTGGTAACGGCCGATAACCAATTAATCAGCCGATAGTTTTTAAAATCGATTTATTAAATGTTAAAAAAAAGTTCTTAGTCTTTCCTTGCTGTGACAGGCACAGACATAGACGTTGCATAAGTCCAAATTGAGTACAATCTCAAATGTATGTTTGTTGTGCAACCAAAAATGATAAGGCACACAACACCAGGGAATTTTCTCCCCTTTTCTCCCCAATTTGGCTTGCCCAATTCCCAATGCGCTCTAGGTCCTCGTGGTGCCATAGTGACTCACCTCAATCCGGGTGGCGGAGGACGAATATCAGTTGCCTTTGCGTCTGAAACAGTCGATTCGTACATCTTATCATGTGGCTTGTAATCATGAATTAGTCCATAAACAGTGATGATGACAGAGTCTTGGCTCCGTTACAATCTCTGTATGTAAATATTCACCAAATTAAGCTTGTTGTAGCCTATATATTCACCAGATGAGTGTTGGCCACAGAGGAACACAGAGGACAAAAAAAAAAAAAAAAAATATCGGAAACTATCAGCATTGATTTTTGCTTATAACCAATAGTTCCAAAAAGCAACTATTGGCACCGATTAATCCGTAAAACCGATATATCGGTCGGCCTCTATTTCAAGTGGTGTATTCAAGAGATCTTTTCGCTTTAAAGGGATAGTTCATCCAAAAATGAAAATTCTCTAATCATTTACTCACACTCATACCACCCCAGCTGTTTTTAACTTTCTTTCTTCTGCTGAAAACAAACGAAGATTTTTAGAAGAATATCTCAGCTCTGAAGGTCCTCACAATGCAAGTGAATGGTGACCAGAACTATGAAGATCCAAAAAGGACATACAGGCAGCATAAAAATAATCCATATGACTCCTGTGGTTATCCATATCTTCTGAAGTTGTGGGTGAGAAACAGATCAATATTTAGGTCCTTTTTTACTATCAATCTCCACCATTGGTACTTATTATGTACACATGTGTTGTTGCAATATACTTACTGTACATTTAAGGTACCTGCATTTAATTGCATCTATAGTTACACTGTTAAAGTGATAGTTCACCCAAAAATGAAAATTCTCTTATAATTTACTCTCCCTCGTTCCATACCAGATGTTTATGACTTTATTTTTTCTGCTGAACACAAAATAAGATTTTTAGAAGAATATCTCAGCTCTGTAGGTCCATACAATGCAAGTGAATGGTGGCCAAAATTTTGAATCTCTAAAAATCATATAAAGGCAGCATAAAAGTAATCCATAAGACTCCAGTGATTAAATCCATATCTTCAGAAGCGATATATGTGAGGGGGACAAACAAATTAAATTTAAAAATCCCTTTTTTACTATAAATCTCCACCTTTGACCAGCTCAACCAGTAGGTGGCTGAATGTGAAAGAGAAAGTGTAGATTTTCAATAAAAAAGGACTTAAATATTGATCTGTTTCTCACCCACACCTATCATATCACATCAGAAGATATTGATTTTACCATTAGAGCCTTATGGATTACTTTTATGCTGCCTTTATGTCCCTTTTAGACCTTCAAAGTTCTGGTCACCATTCACTTGCATTGTGAGGACCAACAGAGCTGAAATATTCTTTTAAAAATGTTGGTTGTGTTTTGCATAAGAAAGAAAGTCATACACATCTGGGATAGCATGAGGGTGAGTAAATGATGAGAGAATTTTCATTTTTGGATGAACTATCCCTTTAAAATTAAAGGAGTGAGGGAGTACTCCAGGTATATTGATTTCAGCCATGCGTTATCCAAAAATAACGATACAAGCTAGGTTCATTCTTACTCCATGAGCTAAAGCCTTGGCAATTCATCGCTCTCATTTACAAAGCTAAATAATTTGAGGGGGATTTAAACTGAGCAAATATAGACACTGTAAACTGTAAACCCACTCCTACACTAAACAAAAAAAATATCTACAGGACCAAACACAAAAACACACAAACATACACATACATTTTGCATTTCACAGTGAGCTGACTCATTCAATTGCCACTGTGCTATATGATGTTTCATTATTTTCCCTCTGGTGTATCCCGTTGCTTGTCTTTCTTCTTCCTGTAAAGGCCAATCGAATGCTTTCATTCTGTTACTTCAGTCATCCTGGCTCATAACTGCTGTCACAGAACGAAGCAGCTTGTCTCAATCGTACACACTAGCCTTGTTCCTTTTAATCTTTTCATCTCTCAATATGCTATGCACTTTGTTTTGTGTCTTGGTCTCTCTCTCATCCCTCTCCCTCCATTAGACTTTTCTCTTTCTTTTAACAGTTTTCTTTGATGCATCTCTATTATCATTTTATCTGCCTTTCACTCTTTAAATGGCTGTTAAAGTGGTTGCAATAAGCACTGTTTTGATGTCCAGCATTGAAGGAGCAATGCTGGAAAAAGCACCAAAGCAAAAGAAAAGAATACATTTAACCATTTGTGACAGCTCACACATGCCACACAAGCATAAAAGAGTCGGTGTAAACTTCTGTTGTGTTTACCTTTTATGCACTGTAATGTGGGCTGGATTTGCTGTCCACAGCAGTGAAGGTGCGGTCACACTAGGCTACATTCACTCCCATTTGTAGGTATCCCAACGTGGGACACCAAAAACGCAAACCAATGCAAAGAAATTTTGCATTCCTCTGCTTAGCAAAATTGAAGTTTTGTTGGACGAGTTAATGTGTGACCAATTAATGATTGAAATGTTACAGACTGACCTCTTAGCTCAATAAAAAGAATACATATTTCAAAGCTGCATAGTTTTATATTGTTACAGGAAAGTGGAGTAAATGTTATATTTTAGCATTGTGAAAATAATATTGTTAGTTATTTACTATTTACTGAAAACCGAAGCCCTAGAGCATGTAGTTTGTTGTATCATTCAAAGTAATTTTGCATGCTAAAAGCCTAGTGTGACCACAGTGTGAACACAGGAGTTTATGGTGTACGTAATGATGTGCTGTCTGTACTTGATGTTGCTGGAGGAGGTGGGTATGGATGGCACTTACTGATCGGATTACTGATGTCCAAGTATTGTTCTTCTCCCCAGACAACAGATTTAAACTGCTGGGCAGCACAGCCCTGTACATTCCTCTGGAGGCCTTGCAGCACAGCCCAAAGGAAGGTGTTATGAACAAGGAGCTGGTGTACAGACTGGAGAGTAAGACTCTGGTCATGTGTGTGTATGCCTGTGTGCTTGTGTGTAGATAGGAGTGCGAGGGCTTGAATATTTTCTGATGGGGTGAACTGTGAAGAATGAACAGTGTGAACAGTACGTATGCAGGAAATTACATCTACCATGACAGTCCGTGGCTCAAGCCTGTAAGCGTGATTTATACAGTAACCACAGCTGACGGGCGAAAATAAAGGGATAATTCAATTCATCACTGCCATGCTGCTATAAGACAGTTAAAGCAGTCTTTATTAAATTTGGCGTTCGGGGAGGGGTCCAGGGTTAAAGGGACATACTCGGGGCACTTTGATTCTGGAGATATGTTTTTAAAGAAAAAGTTCAGGGCACAGTTTGATGGATACTCCATTAAATTAGTATTTTTTTATTTTTTTATTTTTTTTCTACAGCAGGCAGCAGAGCAAAGGACTCTTTGTCCTCCAAGCATTTTTATTTAAAATTTCTCGACTGTGTTAAAGTCAACATTAACTCAAAATTGACTCTTTTTTTAAGAAAAATATTTCCATAATACACATTCCTTTTATTCGAACTCTGTTTACACGATCACACGTTCCTCTTATGCATGATTCATCAGTGCATGTTGTTTCGAAGAAAAAAATGTTTGTCTTCATTATCATTCTTCAAAATGTAATCACCTGCTCTGCTAGTGAAATTATTATTATTATTATTATTATTATTATTATTATTTCGATTGACGTCAGCTTGTCCAGAAATAATGTTGAGCAATATCCAAAAAGCTATATAAGCATTGTTTTAGGCTTTTGGTGAAGGTAATGCAGCCTTTCTAAATCTTGCCAGTAGTTAATGTAGTAATTTAATGGTGTTCAAAGTACATGTAATAAAGTAAAGCAATAATAGCAAAAAAAAAATATATATATATATATATATATATATAGAGAGAGAGAGAGAGAGAGAGAGAGAGAGAGAGAGAGAGAGAGAGAGAGAGAGAGAGAGAGATTTGAAAAAGTAGTGATAACATTGAGGTAGGTTGAGATGCTCTTGGGGATGAATTTAACCTTCAGCCTCCATGTCTCCTATCAGAAAGCCTCTTCAAAATTGGGTGTCAGTGATGTTTCAGAGAGTAGTCCTCAGTATGCAAACTCACATGTCTGGCTCCAATGTGGTATGGAACACCCATTGTCATGGTCCAAATCCCGATGGAAAAAATCCATAGATTCCACTATGAAATATGTCATATTGCAGGATAAAAATATGTTTTTAATGCCGTTTCATGTTGACTTAACAACTCCTGTTACAGAGGCTGAGTTGGGCCATCCAGTAGATCCACATGAAATCTACGCATTTTTTCACATTTTCTGCACTGATTATGGAGGGAAATCTGGAAAGAGTCCAGAGTGCTATTATGGTAGCTAAAAGAATGACCAAATTAGGCTAAATATTTTAATGAAGAACTAAAAATTTACTTTGTAAATGATGGTTTAAATTCTATGGAATTACGAGATGGCAATTCGGAGGTTCTACTCAGAGCCGTTCATGTCTTGGGAATTTGGAAGGTATTTGTTTCTAATGACAACACTCATAATGCCAAAATGGCTTTGTTATTGATAAAAGCAAAATATTTATCACTACATCATTTAATTAATTCACCTTGATATGTTGTTGCAATATTTTTCAGAACGAAGAAAACGCTCCAGGTAACGTTGGCATAATAAGATGGCATATCAAACAGAAATATGTGTTCGCTACCTTTAACTGTTGAGGCCGCTACCATATTGGTTCTTTTCTCATGACGTCATGACTATTAAGTCAAAGCCTTCATAGAATTCTGAGTTTACAACTTTACGAGCTCTGCGAAGACGTGAACGAGTTTTACAAGTCGGAATCTCTTAATTACGGTAATTCCAACATGATGTGAATGCACCAAAATTCCATGCAGACCTAATCATCAAACATGTTTAAAGGTACTATGAAGGATTTTAGCCATTCTGGAACTCCAACGAGACTGAACCGTTCAATTAAACACATCCTCTCTTTCCTTAGGGGAAATGTACCATTGAGACCAACACTGAGCACAAGAACAGCAGTGCATCTTCTCAGGGTCAAAACAGCGGTAGCAAAATAGTGCCCTCAACTGACAACTGTTCTGAATCTAAATATGCTGTTGAATCTAAATGATCGCTTCAAATGCTACACTATGAGAACCAGCAAAAGAAATATTGAGAGGCTGAAAGCACATCAAAGTCTTCTTATTGGCTGTTTAAAGAATGTGATAGCGGCCTGCAGTCACATTTTTGTTGTTCTTTACACAGTCTAGTGCTGTTTCAGAGACTGGTGAGATATCTCAGGACAGGTATATCAGTGTGATATCTTTTTTAGGGAGAAGGTACATTTAGCATAAGAAAATCGTTTAAAGCACCTTTAAGCAGAATACAGCTCCTCTCAAAGCCAAACTTTCTCTCTCTTTTTCTCTCTCTCACACTCAGTGGTGATGATCCACTGGATGCGTCAAATAAAAGAAGTGTTGAATGCTCAGGAGATGGGTGAGATGAAAGATAGCTCAGGACCTCTGGAGGAGATCTCCTTCTGGAAGAGCCGCTGTGCTGATCTAGCCAGCATCAGTCAGCAGCTGCAGAAACCAGGATTCTGTCATATACAGGCAATTTTGCAGCTCTCGAAGTCTGCCTACATCCCAGCATTCTATAAATTAGCCAAGCAGATCCAGGTACATCTGAGTGTCTGTGTGTGTGTGTGTGTCCACGGATATGTGAAAATACGTGCAGGCTACATGGCAGGAATTGAGCTGAAGGGTAATGGGCTGAACAAGAACATTCTCTTGCTGTTGATGATTTATATGCAGCTTCTGAATGACTTTTCCTCACCCCTCGGAAATGAGGCCGTATCACATTCAGGCTCGGCTATTACGAGTTGGCCTGGCTTCTCGTTTAAACGGGAGACGGAGCATGTCTGTCAGCTCTACTTCAGCGCTCAATGTCACACCCTCATTGCCCTTTAACACTGATTTTAGACCAGTTTTATGGTTGTTCTTATAATGACTTGAGATTGGGGTTTAGATATAAAAAGCTGGTCCTGCGGTGGAGAACACATCCCTTTTTTTCCTGATTGTTATGACTCTAACTTCATACTGTGCAAAACTGCAGGGCTGCAGCAACTGCCATCCTTCATTTAATAGAATCTCCAAAGGCTGTGAAAAATCAATGTGATTACAGTGAAATAATTAAACATCAGGCCTATTTGACCTTCTGTGGCACCCATTGGATGCTTGTAATAGTGAAGTTGTTTACTCAGCTATATTGCTTGGTCATTGCTGCATAACAGCTAGCAAAACACTTTTTTTTAAATAGTGTCATTCAGCTTAATGTGATTTAGCCAAGTAGAATGTGTTCCTGGATCAACGTACTTTATCTAACAATCATGTTTTTGAAGCCCATTACTCTAGTCTTATACCTAACCCTAAACCTAAAATCTGATTGGTTGATCAGAGTGTTGTTCCAGGACCAACAAGGATGTTGAACCAAGACCATGTCCTGCTTGGGCAAGTCATGGTAAATTAATAGTTCACCTAAAAATGTCTGTCATCTTTACCTCACCATCATGTTGTTTCAAAACCATATGACTTTCTTTCTGTTGGGCTATAAATCATAGATATGATCAATTCTAAATTTACATACCCAGTCCTCACATGTGTGCACCAAACATGGTCAGACTCCACACATGTAATCCATATGCACCCTTCAAAAATAAACCCATAACAACACTCAACTTAAACACACGACTCGTGTGAACACATACCTAATGTAATGTTACAACATTTTGTGTAAAACTTTATAATTACCCAAAGAATGATCAACTGATGAACAAAACCAGGAGCTCTCTTGCACAATGTATGTTCTCACGCTTCTAACACGAGAGAGTGCCGGAAAGCAGGTGCCGCAAAACTCCAGTGTTGCAAAACTCTGGTTCTTAAAGAGGCCACATCCAGTTTATGTCTAGAGTTAAATTACATGAAATTTCTCCACTTGGCAACATATGGTATATACAGTAGTATCTCTATAGCTGGGGTCGGCAACCTTTTTGACATGGAGTGCCATTTTTTTTTCCTGGTCACTGGCTGTGCTGACAGCCACTGACATTTTTTTCTATTTTGCATTTTTCTGATTTATTTGTTTATTTTTCATTACAAATGATATTATTAGCACAACAGCTTGAGTAAAAAATTTGAGCAAAACCCAATGATTATGATATAATCATGATCTTGCATGTGAATTTTCACAGAGCGTCATGTGAAAGTGCTTCAGTGAAAGAAATCCAGTCCTTTTGTACAAAATGAGTTAACACTTAATGTCACAAATTTGCTTATTTGATTACTGATCACGAAATTGTGTGGAATCTTAAATATTTCTTATATTATGTCATACTACATTTTACTAAATCACACAGAGATAGGTAATCACTAGCACGCAATCAACAGCGAGAGAGAAGCGGGCCATTTTATTTATAAGAAATTTTTTGCACCTGCATTCCAGTCTACATCATGATCACGCAGCATGTTTTCATCAGCTGAATGGGGGGCTAAACACTATTAAAGTGTGACGAGACTCACGCTGCACGTGCAAGCCATTCATGCATCACAAGCCAATCAACTATTTAGCCCTTTTCGGTGAACCGCACTTGCAAAATCCTAAAACTTTATTTCCAGTTTTAATTAATATTTTGAATAGACTCTGATTTTTTAACCCAACGATGTGGGTTTATGTTTTCTCTTTTAATCGTTTAATGTAATTTTGAGTGTGACTATGGTTTGAGGAGGGTGTACCTGTATGCTGGGTTGGAAACCTCAAGGATTAAAAGTGGTGTTTTCCTTATTACATGACGTGTTGTTCTGAAAGCAAAAAGAAACAGATGAAACACGGAATGTAGGCTGTCATCCGCACAGCCTGACCAAGGTACGCACGTGTTTACTCGTGCGATTAACCGAAAGTGAAGTGCTGCCTGCTCATGATGCGCGAATGGCTTGCATGCACTGCACAAATCTGTTGGGTATACTGCAGTCTTGTCACATTTTAACTTTTGTTTAGCTTCCCATTCAGCTCACGAAAACACGCTGCGTGATCAAGAGGAATGATTAAATCAAGATGTAGATTGGAATGCAGGTGCGGAATTTATATAAATAAAATAATCTACTTCTCTCTCGCTATTGCTGGCGTGCCACTGATTACCCCTCCATAGGTTGCCCCTGTTCTATAGTATTGAAAAGACCTTCTCATTTTGTGTTCCGCAAAAGAAAGAATGTCATACATGTTTGAAAAGACATGAGTGTTAGTAAATGATGACAGAATTAAAATTTTTGGGTGAACTATCCCTTTAACGTTACTCAGATATCACTGAACTGTGTTCCAGAACTTTAGATGAGTTAAATTGGGATAATGTGAATTAATGTTTTTTAAACTGCATTAAACCAAATGTACCTGACTTGGTTTAGGTGTTAAATGAAGTTTTAAATAAATGTTCGAGCAGAGATTGTTTATCGTATGGCACTTATCTCAATCCTACACTGATAAGTGGGCTTTACTCAGTCGATAGAGAAATAACGTCTCCAAAACTAGTGTAGTTACTATAAATTCACTTAACTTGGTGTTCATATAGAATGAACTTAACTATTAAGTTACGGTAACTAGATGCAAGTAGACTTAACTCAGTTTTGCTATTTAAATATTGTTGTCTCTGCTTAATACTTTTAGTTGAATTGACTCAAACTAATATCATACAATATCACAGCTCAAATAAAGAAGATTATAACCAATAATTTAATGGTGATTATATGGTGTCATCACACGAAACAACTATTTTCATCAAAACAACATAAAAATACTACAAAAGAGCTAAAACCTCTATGACTTCTTAATAACAACTATTTAAATGCACCCATATGATCCCTTTGACCAAGGAAACATAAATAAATAAGTCAAGTGCAAGGGATTTTGGGTATTCCCCATAGCCTTAATCTTGTACACAATCGTTTGTGTTATTAACACTTCAAGTCTTAATTCTATAGATTTTAAGATGAATATGTTCAAGGAATATACAGTAGATATTTGAGTTATGTGCCCAAAACATGACATTTCAAGTAATGTTTAATAAAGACAACTTGATTTTTCCAGTAATGACAACAAGGTTTACAGTTGACAATTCTTTCCACCTTTACTAATATCTCCACCATATATTAACCAACTTCCATCAGTTAAGTAGTCCAAGGTACCTGTACCACAGTATTAAATGAAGGTGAATTTTTGAAACAGAATTTTGACACTAAAATCAATACTGAATTTTAATTTTGTTTTATTCTCCACCAGGATAGCTCTTTGCAGGCCCAGTCGAATATCTCCTTTCTCTCTCTACTGAAAGAGCCTTGTGAGGAGCTAGCTCAGCTCAAACCTCATGAGATACCACCCAAACCTGATCACATGCTCAACCTCATTCATGTGATATGGGTCAACTCATGCTACTACAATAACTGTGACAGGATCATGGCCCTGTTCTGCAAGGTACCTCTGTTTAACATGAACCTCCATGGCTACAGTCAACATTACATCAGCATTGACAAAATGCCAACCTGCAGTCCAATATGTGAATGTGTGTACATTATATGATGTGTTATCTATATATGACATGACATGACTGATTTTGTTTTCAATGCTGTTACAATGAAGACTGATTCACTGCACTTTTTCATTGTTATGCACAACCAGACACACCCTCCTTCTGTCTGGACTGACAGATCAATCACGTCCCCCATAGTTGTGCATGAATCAGCTGAGCTTGCATGTTCAGAGGTTTTCCCTAAACCTATTCACTCCCACAAAACATCTCTCAGTGGAACCCAAAAATCTGTACAGTCACACTAGATCTCCACACCCCCCTCCCCTTCCTTCCGGCACATCAAAGTTTGAATTGCTCTGGGTTCTGTGGCACAGATAAGCTATCAGCAGCAGTTGTGTAGCACATATAACACGTGTTCTTCAGATCAGAGCAGCGGGGCCTTGCGTCGTTACACCGCCGCCTCGCATCGCTTCACTTGCTTTTCATTTCCATCCCTCGCTCCTTGAGAGCATCAGGGAAACCGTTTAACCTTCTGTAATTACGCTCTGACCCTTCCTCTGCAGGAATCACATAGTACCACTGCCACTTTGTTTCTTTCTTTTTTTTTTGTCCATTTCATTTTTCTTTTTTCTCTCTTTCATTCTCTTCTTTGAAAACACTTCAAGGCAAATCGGCTGCTACAAAAACATTTGCTCTAATTTTTTCCCGAGGAGTAAGTTGTGAGTGCACACTGAAATACCCACATTGAGTCTGCAGTTGTTTTCCAAAGGGCCATTTTTATTCTGTGAGGTCATATTTGCACCTTTGAACTGCACAGGCTAAATAAGTAAAACAAGAGAATCTGGAGAATCTTACTGATTAAAAGTTTCCTTTTGTTCAAACTTAAAGGAATATTTCACCCAAAATGAAAAGTCTGTCATCATTTACTTATTCTCATGTCATTCCAAACCTGTATGACTGTCTCTCTTATGGGGAACACAAAAGGAGACGTTTTATTGAATATTCCGACCTGTATTTTCAATAAAATACAAGAGTTGATAGGGACTTACTATAAAGCTTAAAAAAAGGACACAAAAGTATCATAAAAGTTGTCCATGCGACACGTGTCATACTCCAAGTCTTCTGAAGAAATAAGATTTATATCATTTTTCACTGAAAATCGTGCCATATGTTGGACGTTCATGAGCGCTATGAGAGAAGCTTGCTCACAGTGGCTTGCATGATCACGTGACCACTTGCATTGTTTAGCGCTGAAAACAGCACAAGTTCTCACGTAAACACGCATGCCACTGTGAATGAGCTTCTCTCATGAACTCTCATACTTTGATTTTTGAATTTAAAGGGAATAACTATGAACTGCCATTTGCTTTGAAAAGATGGACCACGATATTCACTGAAACATGTCCTTTTGTGTTCCGCATAAGAAAAGAAATGGGAACGATTTTGGGTTAACTATTCCTTTGATACGAACTCTAAAAGCTCTGCTGGTTATTACAGTGCCAACCCTCTAGTAAGTAGAGCTTTATTAATTAATTAATTAATTAATTATAAATTAATTAATTAATTAACATACTGTATATATGTATATAGCACCTTCTAATCAAAAACACAGGCATATTCCTAGACCGTCCATGAGTGGTGAGTCCGTTCAAATGCAAGTATATGCCATTAAAATAATTTAAGATGTCTGCACTGGAAGCGTTCAACAGTAAACGGATGCCCAGTTTCATTGCTGAGGTGCTGCAGATCTACTCCAGCCATTATAATATCCCATTTGTCTGAAATAATAAAAAAAAAAATAAAATAAAATTTACTAACCAAACGTGTGAATCTTTTTGCCATAAATTTTATTTTTTATCAATTTAAATAACTTTTAGGGATGCACGATATATTGGCGGCCGATATGTTATTGGCCGATAACCGAGAAAATCTAAATATTATTATCGCGCCAATAATAGAATTACTGCCAATATTTTCACCGATACTTTGTTACGGTTCATTTACTTGCGGCTGAAATTGACTGCCTTCGGCGTCTTTCCTTCAGGTAGAGACCTGGGCAGTCTCAAGTGACAGTACGTGTGCGCATACACAAGCTCATGTTGCTCTGTGAAAATTATTTCAACATTTTTGCATCCTGTTACATTGTTTTGGGACTGGTTTTAGTCATCTGCTGTAAGTAACGACATGCCATTTCCCATATTCTGTTTGTTTCATGAGGCAATAAATGAAAATGCAAGAAAAACATGTATGTATGTTACTTGGGGGCAATCGTTTTCGTGTATTCATGAAACATAAACAGAATGTGGGAAATAGCACATCTTTACTTACATCACAGCATTGTGATTAAAACAAGTCCAAACAAAAATTAAACCGGCACATTTAATAAGTAATACATTGAAACGGTCACAGATGAGCGCTGTAGCAAGGGTCAGTGAATGAGATGCGCATAGGCTCAATGGCGCACATACATAAGCTGCACTTACAGTCTGTCGGCACTAATAAAAGTCAATGTATAAAGAGATTAGGGTTTGTTTTGTGTGTTTTCTTGTTTAATATTCGTTACATGCAGTTTCTTTGGTTTAATGCATTATTACAGCTGTTCGAAGTTCATTATTCTTTCTCTGTGAGCAGTCATCAGGATTGGCAAAAGTTCAGTCTCTGGATAACAAGCTCTGTGAGCTGAAAGCGCGGAACTCTTTCCAACGAGACATGAGGGACTGCTGCATTATTTGCCTTACGGAAACTTGAATGTCTGCGGAGATTCCAGACTCAGCCATTGGGTTCTCCGTGCACCGAGCGGACAGAGCGAAAGACCTCTCAGGTAAAAGCAGAGGTGGTGGTGTATGTTTTATGATCAACAAATCCTGGTGTGATCAGAGGAACGTACATTCTATCAAGTCTTTCTGCTCTCCTGATCTGGAATTTCTCATGCTTCTGTGTCGACCATTCTGGCTACCGAGGGAATTCACAGCGGTCATTATCACTGCTGTGTACATCCCGCCACAAGCCGACACAGACCGGGAACTCAAGGAACTGTATGGGATTATAAGCAAACAGGAAACCGCGCACACTGAGGCCGCGTTCATTGTGACCGTGGACTTTAATAAAGCCAGTTTCAAATCAGTCGCACCAAAATACCACCAACACATTAGTTTCAACACACGAGGGGACCAGGTTTTGGACCATTGCTACTCTCCCTTCCGGGATGGCTACAAATCCCTCCCCCGCCCACCATTTGGCAAATCGGACCACTCTTCCATTCTGCTTCTGCCCGCTTACAGGCAGAAACTGAAACAGGAAGCAGCTACCCTCAGAACAATCCAGTGCTGGTCAGACCAGTCAGACTCTACACTGCAAGACTGTTTTGATCATGCGGACTGGGAGATGTTCCGGTCTGCCTTTGATGACAACATCGAGTTTTACGCTGATAGCGTAATGTGTTTCATCAGAAAGTGCATAGAGGACGTCGTTCCGACCAGAACAATACGGATCTATCCGAACCAGAAGCCATGGATTAATAGCGATGTTCGCGCGGCACTTTATGTGCGGACCTCTGCTTTTAATTCCGGGAACGTGGAGGAGCTTAAACAAGCCAGTTATGCCCTCCAAAAAACTATCAGAACAGCAAAACGCCAGTACAGGAACAAGATTGAAGGACAGTTTAACACCACCAACTCTAGAAGCATGTGGCAGGGAATTAACATCATCACGGACTTTAAAGGGAATAAAAACTCCACCATGAACACTGCTGCCTCTCTCCTGGATGAGCTAAATACTTTTTATGCTCGTTTTGCAGGAAATAACACCACCCTCGCGGAGAAAGCTCTCGCGGCCAAAGCTACAGAGGTTAGTTCACTCTCTGTCTCTGTAGCGGATGTAAACCGATCCTCCGACGGGTGAATATCCCCAAAGCCGTGGGTCCAGATGGCATTCCGGGCCACGTCATCAGAGCGTGCGCGAACCAGCTGGCTGGTGTTTTTACGGACATTTTCAACCTTTCCCTCTCTTTGTCTGTAGTCCCTACATGCTTTAAAACATCCACCATTGTGCCTGTTCCAAAGCAATCAAAAATCACTTGCTTAAATGACTGGTGTCTCTCTCTAGACCCATTGCAGTTTGCTTACTGCAACAACCGCTCCACTGATGATGCCATTGCATCTAAAATACACACTGTTCTCTCCCACCTGGAAAAAAAGAACACTTATGTGAGAATGTTGTTTGTAGACTACAGCTCAGCGTTCAACACCATAGTGCCCTCCAAGCTTGATGAGAAACTCCAGGCTCTGGGCTTAAACAGCTCGCTGTGCAGCTGGAACCTGGACAACTGGATCCTGCCATCATTAAGTTTGCTGATGACACGATGGTGGTAGGTCTGATCACTGACAATGATGAAACAGCCTACAGAGAGGAGGTGCACACTCTGACACACTGGTGTCAGGAGCACAACCTCTCCCTCAACGTCAGTAAGACAAAGGAGCTTGTGGTGGATTTCAGAAGAAAAGACAGAGAACACAGTCCCATCACCATCAATGGAGCACCAGTGGAGGAGAGTCAGCAGCTTCAAGTTCCTGGGTGTCCACATCACTGAGGAACTCACATGGTCCATCCACACTGAAGTCGTTGTGAAGAAGGCTCATCAGTGCCTCTTCTTCCTGAGACGGCTGAGGAAGTTTGGAATGAACCGCCACATCCTCACACGGTTCTACACCTGCACTGTAGAGAGCATCCTGACTGGCTGCATCTCCGCCTGGTATGGCAATAGCACAGCCCACAACCGCAAAGCACTGCAAAGGGTGGTGCGAACTGCCAGACACATCATCGGAGGTGAGCTTCCTTCCCTCCATGACATATATACCAGGCGGTGTGTGAAAAAAGCTCGGAGGATCATCAGAGACTCCAGCCACCCGAGCCATGGGCTGTTCTCACTGCTACCATCAGGCAGGCGGTATCGCAGCATCAGGACCCGCACCAGCCGACTTCATGATAGCTTCTTCCCCCAAGCAATCAGACTTCTGAACTCTTGATCTCCCACGATCAAATACATCAGCACTGCACTTTATTACTCTTACTCTTATATCTCACACCAGACTGTCATAAGTTATATTATTATCATATTATATTCTCTCTTAACAACTTACTATCAACCGACAGCCTGAATATCAGTACAGTACAATACAACCTACTGTACATTCTATATATACTATATATACTTTTTATTTTTATTTTTATTGAATAATGTGTATCTATATTGTGTGTATTGTATACTGTACAGTGTATGTTATTATTTGTATACTATTGTGTGTAATTATGTGTATATTAGACTTTAAATTGTGTTGTGTAAATTTGATGTTTATTGTAAATTGGTATATGTCTCATCACTGTCACGACTGCTATGTTGATCGGAACTGCACCCAAGAATTTCACACACCATTGCACTTGTGTATATGGCTGTGTGACAATAAAAGTGATTTGATTTTTGATTTTTGATTTTTTTGAAAATTTGATTCCTCATGTCCTGACCTCTTTAAAGCCAGCTTGTGATGTTTCAGGTCTCTGGTCTACTAATTTAAATAATATTTTCTAACCACATGTATACACAGTTTTGGCAACAATAAAATTACATCAGTAATTAGATAATAAATAAATGTTTAAACCTTTTGATTTCCATAATAATAATAAATAAAAAGTAGGATACAGGTTATTTACACATGTAACAGTTCCTGAAGTCTATTCAAGCACACAGCTGATTAGTCCGTGTTTTTTGCTTGTCATTTAGAATGTTCACTTCAACACATACAGTGTAGACAACCTCAACCTGTCACAAAGCGTCAACAGATATGCCTGGTGCAGACAGGGTGCTATTCTGTTGGAAATGTACATTTGCTAAGCCACACACACAACTTTACACACATACATACTTTCTTACCCAGGTCAAATGCCTGCAGTTCAGTCAAGCAAGCTCTCTGCACCTTATTTTTACCCTGCAAAATACATTGACTGTCTGATGTGAAAAGTTATATTGAGTTATGTGAGTGCTTGTGCTACAAAAACTGCTCTAGTCCCTTTAAAAGGATTTTTGAAGCCAGATTAGAAGTTTTCATCTGCAAGGAAAAAGAGCCTTTTCTAGTTTACATGCATCAACACTCCCTGAAAATCCTGGTGGAAAATTGAATTTCTATTAGCCTGAGTGAAAGATTCCAGCAATTGATATAAGCTCTCTCTGTGGAGATTTTATGATTTTGATTGTTATTCTTTGAAATAATGTTGCCATTTTTCTCAGTGGCATGAATGTACTGTGATTATACTGTAAATCACCGGCTAAGCTCTATTAATACCCAATGACTTATATTTGTACCTGGTTCACAGATTTGGCCCATGCTCACATAGGACTGAAGGGGAACAACTTCCCCATACAAAATTCAAAAAGAAACATTTTAGAAGAAATTGAGGAAACTGTATAACAGTAATTTCTATCAACATCCATATACTGTAAATATAAATGGTCCATAAAGTCTAACCTGCACTCTGTTGTCATTGGCTGCGTGCAGTGGCATGTTAGCAGTGTCTTGTTTAATGAACGTGAAATGGGCCCTAATATTTGCACTCAGGGGTGTAGATTCCAGGGGCGATGGGGGGAGGTAACCCCCCCAATAATCAAAACAAGCAAGTACAACACCCCCCCTGTTTTGTTCACATGCTTTAGAGGATTTCTCCCATCCATGGCATAAAACAACATAAGAAAACTGATTATTTCAGCAGGGAAACATTTTATTGTGCTTGCTATGTGGAAGGAGAGAAAGAGAGGATGTAGAAAGTGATGGAGCAGAACTTGCTTTCCTGATTCAGTTTCCAGTCTGAGGTTTCCAGCTAATAATTTCCAATGAGAGGGCATTTGAGTCACAATGTGTGCTTTTGTGTGTATTTCCTTGCTTCTCCCTCAGGGCTTCAGCATTTCTTTATTTGTTTTTGGCTTGTTTTTCCCCCTATTCTATTTCTCTGAGCTCGTAGAGCCTACATCAGGTTTAATATCATTTTCCAATGAGCTTGCGCTACAGGGCATGGACTTTTGACTTCAGTTTGTTGTTCTGTTTAATACCAAAAGGAAAAAAATAGAGGGAAAGAGAGAGAGTTCAAGTACATGAGGCCTTCAATAGAATAATTTGTAATAATGGTTGCCAGTATTCCTCATTGTTATTTTGTATATGAGATTCATGGCTCCTCAAGCTGTCTGCTTCCCTCTGTCTGTTGCCTGATATGAAACCATCTGCTGGGGATTCTTAAGCTCAGTGCCTGTCATCTATTCTTACCTCCTACGTCCACCAAAACTTACTTTCAGCTCCCCAAAGAAAGACCGGGACTCGTTTTTCCTGCACCTAAGGTAAGATGTGCCTCCGCATGCTGATTTTCAAGAGGTGCAATGACAAAAAAAAATCAAAGGGTCTGATTGAACAAAACCTTAGAAATCTCTTGCGACGCAGGCGTCAGGACATGTGTTGTCTTCATTTACAGAGGGTTCTTTTTTCTCTAAAAGAAGGAGAGCAAAAAAAAAAAAAAAAGAAAAAAGAAAAAAACAATAAATAAAAAAAATAAATAATAATATTATGAACTCATAAGCTAGTTAATTTTGTGGCTCTCTTAACCTTTTGCTTAAATGAGAAATTTGAGTCATTTACATATCAATTTAATTTCCTCTTGTTTTGAGCCTGCTTCATTAAAACTGGAATTTGCCAGGCACTGTAATCAGGGTGTAGTACACATTACTGCAGAATGGCGTGCATATGCACATACACCTTTGCACACATGCTTTTCCTTCTCTCTTTCGCTCTTCCACATTGTTCTCTAACAGACATACAGTATTTTATCTTTCTATTTTCCACACACATACACATGTTCAGCTACTGTCTTTCTTTCTTTGTTACTCTCTCACGCTCTCTTTCTCTCTCACTGATGCATGTTTCAGCATCGTGTCTGGTGTTCTTCTGTCGGATTAAGCCACTGATCAGAGAAATGAAAGGGAGTCTGTCATTTCATATTCCCCACTAAATGCATCATCCCTGATAATTACACTTTCTTCCCCTCTTTGTTACCTTGTCTTCATTCTTTTTTTCCTTTTTTTTTTTTAAATTTTTTTTTTTACTCATTTCTATACACCAACCTCTGTTTTTGTAAGGTGTAAATGTGTAAGTGACAGTGGGCACAAAAGCTGGGGTACTATACTATATACAGTAGAGGAGACCATGACTAGTTGTCACAAGTGCTATATCTCAGTAACGATAAAATTTGGAGCCAAAAGGCTGTGCAAATGTTTTTTCTCTAGCTGAGGTTTTGTTTGTTGGTTTCAAACACCTAGTTTAAAACTCTCTTAAATTAGAGTAATTTTGTGAATTCTACCAAAAGTAAATTTTAACTGTCATATTTTTGATACAGCTCTTGGGTGAACAAGTAAACATAATCAAACCACACTAGTCAGTATCATATTGTCACAAACTGTTCCGTGTTTTCCCCTGTCTTCTAGACTCTTATTTTGAATTTACCTTCTGTGCTACGCTTCCCAAGAAGCCCAGTCATCATCCTCACCTGTCCCCCATCATTGTATTCAGCTGTTTTGCGTTTGCCTTCATTTGTGCCCCTATTTATACCTTCATGTTTAATTGTTCCAGGTCTAGTCCTGTCCATAGTAGTAGTGAAACTAAATAGCTCCTTTGTTTTTCCAAGCTTTGTGTTATTTGTATTTTTATGTTCTTCTTCATTAAAACACTGCATTTGGGTTCAACCAGCATCTCTCTCCTGGTTCATTGTGTGACAGAAGACTAGACCTCTGAAGACATGAACCCCAGCGGTGAGACTCTTCCAGCTGCGTTGGGAGGATCGCTCACTGGAAGAGTATGTCGTAGAATTCTGTGAATTGGCTAATGAGGTGGACTTCAATGATGTGGTGTTGAAAGACCTCTTCCAAATTGGTTTGAGTGAGCCAATGAAGTCCCTCATGCCTTCTGGCAAAAGTCCCTGAACCCTGGCCCAATTAATTAATGTCTTTATTTAGTGGATCAGCCTTCACTGTAGGAGTGATAGAGGAGGCCAACCCTCTTGCAGTGGATTCCACGGCCCCCTCCTCCAGGCCTTCTGTGGCCCCACAGCCAGCATTGCAAGTCTGGCTGTTTCCCAGTCACTGCCAGCACTCCTGACCATGGTGGCTCTGCCCTCAGTCTTCCGTGGCTCCGCCCCCAGCGGTCATACCCACTCTTCCTGTGATTCCTCCTCCTGAGTCTCAATTCCCTGGTTCCCCTGCGGCTCTGCCCACTCCACCTCCAGATCCTCCTCCTGGAATTCAGTTCCTTGCTCCTCCTGTGACTCTGCCCGTTCCAACTGTGGATCTACCCCCTGACCCAGTCCGGGCCCTGTGGCCGCCTCCTGACCCAGTCCGGGCCCTGTGGCCGCCTCCTGACCCAGTCCGGGCCCTGTGGCCGCCTCCTGACCCAGTCCCAGCCCTTTTGGTGGTGGGGGGGTTTCTGTCACAAACTGTTCTGTGATTTTCCCCATCTTCTAGACTCTTATTTTGAATTTACCTTCTGTACTACACTTCACAAGAAGCCCAGTCATCCTCACTTGTCCCCCATCATTGCATTCAGCTGTTTTGCTTTTTAACAATGTTTAATTGTTCCTGGTCTTGTCCATAGTAGCAGTGAAGCTAAATAGTTCCTTTTGTTTTTTCCAAGCCTTGTGTTATTTGTATTTTTATATTCTTCATTATAACACTGCATTTGGGTTCAACCAGCATCTCTCTCCTGGCTCATTGCATGACACATCAACTTTGACATTAAGGGACATTATTTTCTCCCTGGATTTGATTTTCAGGGCAATTTTGTTTTTCTACCTTTTATGAGGTTGTCTAACCATATAAAACAAACTCTGTTTCATCTTTTTATGTCAAATAATTCAAACTCTCAAGAGAGAATTTATTGCCCCACCCTAAACATTAAATCACCATCAGCTCATATTTCATGTGACATGTAAAACTAGGACTATAATACTTGTAGAATATTAAGAACTATATAATATGTAAAAAATAAATAAAATCAGGGGCATTTTTTTGCACCCATATTTTTAATTTTGGTGTCATTTTTTCCCTGAGCCCCCTTTTAATTTCTGACCCAGATACTAGCATACTGTACATTCAGGGAAGAGTCAACCATAATACAGAAGCCGGGTTTTACCAAAAGGTTTAAATGTGTTCTTAGGACAAAGTTATTTTTCAGGTGTCACATTTTTATCGGGACAGTGCCAAAAATGTATACAATTTATTAATTACAATATTTTTGCCAAAACAATGTTTCAATATCTTTGTATGTTAATTTTTCAGTTTTTGTTGTTTAATGAATTAAGTGCTTTATAAATGTATTATATTAAATTTGGCTGAAAAACCTATAATAGGCTGTTTAATGCATGAAAACCTGTAGATTTATTGAGAGGTGTAAATTTTGTTTTAGTGGTTGTGTTGGGGAGGGTGATTGGGGGAACGTGTCCCTCCAAATGTTCACATGAAACCTATGCCACTGGTTTAATCGGCAGGTTCCATTGTGACAACTTACCCCACTTTTGGACATCACAAAAGGTCAACATGTGTTCAATAAACTGTATATATTTTCCTGGGCAAAAACTGTGAAATATATATATATATATATATATATATTATTTTTTTTGCCTAGGCAGAAATTATTTACTGAAGAAGTGTGACAACTAGCCCCAGTCTCCCCTGAATGTATACCGTGGTTTTGTATTGTATTAGAGGTATAAAGACAGTGTGTGTTTTGTGTTTCTTTTTGCAGATGAGTAATGAGATCACCCGTCTGTGCTGTAGAGAGATCTCTCTGGACAGGATCTTCCAGGGTTACGGGTTCTCCAGCAAGTAGATTCTGGAGGAATGTATCCAGTACTGCCTGGCCTGGAAGGAGCTTTACTAGCACACCTCCCAGCTCCACCACAAGTACTATAGTGCTAAATCACAGTTTCTGTCTCTTTCTGTCCAAGTTGTGCTCAATTTTCTACACATTTCACTTAGAAATGCACTGGGATTGATCTGTATTACAGCAGCACCCCTCTTCTTTACACACCATAACTTTGAGAGTTTCTACAGTCAGCAGTGACATATGGAGTCATTTGAAATATAATTAAGCTTCTTCATTGAATGATTTCTGCTTAAACCCTGCTGTGCTCTGTACTAGTTCATATCATTATCACCACCAGTACTACTACCATTACAACTACTGTTACCGACACTATGGGTTTGCGTGTATAAAAACATGTGCAAACTTGATAGCATGCTAAAAAAAGGTCAGAGCAGATCTACTAACTTAGTCTTTTAAAGATTGCATCTTTCAGATGAAAAATAGCACGTCTTGACAAGTTTTGCTTGTTTCCCTGAAATGAATATCCAGTTCCCTATCTGTCACTCACCCAACATTGTGTCGATGTAGTGACACAAGGGGGTCACTCTTGGGAGCCCCAAACACCTCTGCTTTTTGAAAAAAGGCCAATGGGAATTGGCGAGTGGAATTTGCATGCCACTCCCCTGGACATACTAGTATAAAAGGAGCTGGTATGCAACCACTCATTCAGATTTTCTCTTCGGAGCCGAGCGGTTCTATTCATTGAGCTGAATTCACCAGCCGAGTTCATTCACCTCATCTACTGGATTTTACGCCGCATGCAGAGGTCACCCCTGGGCGCTTCGGTAGAACATCAAAGAGTATATTCTAAAAAAAGACTATATTTTCAAATTCTAAAATAGCGGCACACACGGAACATCTTTTTAAAGATGCCTTTCCATTTGTGTGTTATTCCTGGTTGCGGTCGTTATCTCTCCGCTTTTGACGGCCACGATCGCTGTCTTACATGTCTGGGCGCTGCCCACGCGGAGACTTAGTTCGTGGATGGGTCTTGTCCTCATTACGAGAACATGACCATGGCAATGTTGCAGTCGTGGCTTGCCTTCATAAGAAAGTGTGTGGAACCCTACACTCTCCCCTGAGCCCTCGCGGCTCGATGATTGGTTCCTGGGCCCCGGTTCCTTTCTTCCTGGATGTGAATGAGGAGCTGACAAGATCGTGGGGGGCACCTTTTACTACACGGTCCCGATCTTTCAGCTCCCCCATTCTCACTACCCTCGATGGTGGGGCGGCCAAGGGGTATTCGGTGATCCCCAGGTGGATAAGGCGCTCGTGGTGCACTTGTGCCCGCAGAGCGCCACCACCTGGCGCGGGCGCCCGAGGCTCCCATCCAGGGCCTGTAGGTTTACGTCGTCTCTGACGGCTAAGGCCTATGGTGCCGCTGGACAAGCTGCCTCCGCTGTGCACGCCATGGCTCTCCTGCAGGTACACCAAGCCATGGCGCTAAAAGAGCTGCACAAGGGTAGTTCTGACCCGGAATTGATGCAGGAACTGTGCTCGGTGACCGACCTCACTCTCTGGGTGACGAAGGTCATGGCGTGGTCTCTTGGGCAGGCGATGTCCACCTTGGTGGTCCAGGAACGGCACCTTTGGCTCAACCTGGTCGACATGAGAGAGGCTGACAAGGCACGGTTCCTTGATGCCCCCATCTTCCAGGTTGGCCTGTTCGGCGACACTGTCGAGGACTTTGCCCAGCAGTTCTCGCAGTGAAGCAGCAGGCGGAGGCCATTCAACACATCCTGCCCCGGCGCGGCTCAAGACCCCGCACCCCGTCTGCTCTTCATCAAGGGCATCCTCTTGCAGCAACAGCACTGGCTCTGCCGCAGCCCGCCCCAGCGGCCCGGCCCCGGCGTGGAGCCCACCGCAGGAAGCAGACGCCACCAAGAAGCCTAGGAAGGCTTCGAAGCGCCCCTAAGACGGGCGACCCAAGGACAAGGAGACTCGCTTCTACGGAGCTCGTAAACAGACCACTCCATCCCCTGGTGGAGGACCGGGAGGAGAATCTTTTGTTTCATCTTTCACCGCATGCCCAAGAGGCTGCGGTACCCAAAACTTCAACAAAAGAGTGGTTTCTTTGTTGTCTGGGTCACATGTCAGGTGCGCATGGCTGTCGTCACGACCACTGTCCACCGTTCCTTTTTGGCAGGTTTGGCGCTCCAGCGGCGGACCCCCTGCCCCTGTGCGCCCAGCTGTGGCACAAACTTGCCCACACCGGATTGGTTTCGAAGGACCGATGATGTTCCTCCTCCCCCCTCCTCGACCAATCTTATGGTGGGCGTCAGGAGCCAGGTAAGTGCTTCAATGTCTCTGGACTCAGCATGGCCACGGGTTTCGAGCCCCCTCGACGTGTTGCCTCAGGCTCCGCCCCGCTGTGAGGCCCCACCCACCGGTACGTCCGACATGATTATCCCCTTGGTCCCCCTCGCCTGGAGTTTGGACGCGTGGCTCACGCTTTCCAACCCGTCGCGATGGCTGACCCAGAACGTCCGACTCTGCTACACAATTTAGTTTGCCAGGCGCCCGCCCAGGTTCAGTGACGTCCGCTTCCTTGCATGTGGAGATCGCTACCCTTCTACGGAAGGGTGTGATAGAGCTGTCCCTCCGGCCGAGATGAAGAAGGGGTTTTACAGCACCTACTTCATCGTACCAAAGAAAGGCAGTGAGATGCGGCCAATCTTGGACCTGTGAGTACTGAACCGGGCCTTGCACAGACTCCCGTTCAAGATGCTGATGCAAAAACGCATTTTAGCGAGCGTCCGGCATCAAGATTGGTTCGTGGCGGTAGACCTGAAGGACGTGTACTTCCACGTCTCGGTCTTACTTCGACACAGACCCTTCCTGTGGTTTGCTTTCAAGGGCTGGGTGTACCAGTACAAGGTCCTCCCCTTCGACCTGTCCTTGTCCCCTCGCATCTTCACGAAGGTCGCAGAGGCAGCCCTTGCCCCGCTAAGGGAAGTGGGTGTCCGCATCCTCAAAACTCGACAACTGGCTAATCCTAGCTCACTCTCAGGATGTATTGTGCACACAGGGACCTGGTGCTCACGCACTTTAGCCGACTGGGGCTTCGGGTCAACTGGGAAAAGAGCAAGCTCTCCCCAGTTCAGAACATCTCTTTTCTCAGCTTGGAGTTGGACTCGGTCCCAATGACGGCCCGCCTCACGAACGAGCGTGCACAGTCAGTGATGAACTGTCTGAAGGTGTTCAGACAGAAGACAGTGGTTCCACTGAAACTTTTTCAGAGGCTCCTTGGGCATATGGCATCCTCAGCGGTTGCCACACCGCTCGGGTTGATGCATATGAGACCACTTCAGCACTGGCTTCAGACTCGAGTCCCGAGATGGGCATGGTGCCACAGGACATATCGCGTGGTCATCACGCCGATCTGTTGCCGCCTCTTCAGCCCTTGTACCGACCTTGCATTTCTATGGGCAGGGGTTCCCTTGGGAGTGACACCCCCCTGACGTAGACATTTATGGCCCCAGTCGGTTAACAAGTTCCACTCTTTTATTGGGGAGAAAAAAGAGGAAAAGAGGCCACGGCTGGGTTAGACTGTCCCTATTTTCTGGGCAGTCGACTTGTTCCCGAAAGACCGTTCGAAAGACCACTCAACGGTGTTGGGGGAGGTTACGTGACAGCCTGGTGCGCTAGCTACGAGGCACACAGTTGTCTGCCCATCTTGCACCGCCAGTCCACGTAACACAGTTCAGCTAGTTGTGGCGTTTTGTATAGGGACCCCTAGTGTCACTACATCAACACAACGTCGAGTGAGTGACAAATAGGGAATGTCCTGGTTACTTTCATAACCTCCGTTCCCTGATGGAGGGAATGGGATGTTGTGTCCCTCTTGCCACAACGCTGAACTACCCGCTGAAATGGCCAGGACCTTGTCTCGGCTCCTCAGCACAAAACCTGAATGAGTGGTTGCATACCAGCTCCTTTTATACCCGTATGTCCGGGGGAGTGGCATGCCCACTCGCCAATTCCCATTGGCCTTTATTCCAAAAGAAGAGGTGTTTGGGGCTCCCAAGAGTGACCCCTAGTGCCACTACATCGACACAACATCTCGTTCCCTCCATCAGGGAACAGAGGTTACGAAAGTAACCAGGACATTTAGAGGCATGCCATTTCAGAATCATTTCAGTTAGAAATGGAAACTACGAGAGTAAATTAATACGAATGAAAGGCAGGTGTTAATCTGATTTGCACTGTGCATCATGCTGTCATTGTGTCATGCTGTCAAAAGGAAACTTTGAGAACAGAAACTACGTAGACCACCATTTATTGACACACATTAATGTTAAATTCAATCATTACTCATAAAAAATTATTTGATTATTTTAAAACTTTTAAAAAGCGAAATATTTTAAGTGTCGGTTCTTTCCAGCACACGAAGCAGGCCGAAACACACCTGTACGCCAAACAGGTTTCACCTTGATCCTGTGAAATGAGCAGGGAGTGCAAGTTCTGTACCGTGCAGCTTCCTGTGTCTCTCTTGTGCACAGCTACGTTTGCCATGGTCAAGGTAATAGTGGTTTGAAATTCAGGTTTCATTTAAGTATACATCAGTGGTGCGATGGCTTAACATGTACATAATATTGTACTTTCTTTGTGAATTATGAACATTTCAAGTGAAGAGTGTCATATGCATTCTCATCAACTCTCTTACACTTGTTAAATAGCAGGGATTTTATGATGATATCATTCAATCTCATGAATAAACATATAAATGCCATATTGAATAAAATGGTATTTAGTGAGAGCTGTACTGTAATTGCATTTGGTACAAGTACCACACGCAGAAGCCTCCTTTCGGAGGCTGTGTCCAACATATTTGCAAGTGTAGTTATTTGACTGATTTTTCTCAGTAAATCCCCTGCAAAACACCCATGACATGCACATGCAATTTCATAGATTGCACAAGCAAATTAGCACCCGTTATTTGAGATCTTAGTAAATCAGGGCTTGTTAGTACTATTATTAGAACTGCTACTAGTAGGCTCTGTATTATTACTACAGCCACCACTTCTATGACTGCTAATACAACAATTTTTACTAAAACTTTGTTTTCTCTGTATTACTACTAGTTATAGACCAATATACTGTATAATGGCCAGACCGATTTATTGGTGGATATTTGGCCAGTACTAACTGGATGATTAACATAAGTGGTCATTCCGCATCATTTCCAAAATTTATCGACAAGGCTTTATATATTGCGCGTTTTGTGTTTTCAGATATTTTGGGGGGAATTTTGAGTAAATACTGTGTAAAATAAGTGTTCTTTTACATTTTTATATACATCTTATATTCTTTCATGTAATTGTATTATAAATACAGCATTGTATCAATCATCAGCCACCCAGCTCTCTATATATTGGAATGGCCATTAAAATTATCAATATCAGTCAACCACTAATTACTACAACATCTAATACAATCAATGCCATCACTGATGATACTACTGTTAACTTTAGCATTTCTTCTATGTTTCTCTGCACTACTACCACTAATTAAATGACCATTACCATTATTGCTAATACTGCTGTTCCCTTTAGCACTGTTACTATGGTTGTCTGCATTACTACCACTACTACATAACTTGCTGAAAAGACCATCAATTTCCATGCTATTTTAAGCTGGCTTATGCTTGTTAATGGTGATGGACCAACATAGCCATGCTGTTCAACAGCAAAAAATTCTGGTAAAACAGCATGGTTTTTCTGACGAAGTTGGTTTACCGAGGAACCTTTGCTGGTTAAGCTAGTTAAGAAGCATAGTGGGAACACCAGCAAACCAACGTCCCTTGCTGGTGACCACCCTCAGAACAAACATATACTGGTGAACAGCAGTGCTGGTCTTTTCAACATGGTCATGACCATTGCTGAAACTACTACTGCTTGCCTTACCATTGTTACTATACAGTAGATGTCTGCATTTACTGCATTTCTGCTGCCACAAATACAACATTGCCACTGTTACTGCTTCACCAATGGCCACCCGTAAAACTGCTGCTACAGTACTTCTACTGACAACTGTTACTAGTGCTAGCGATACATGTACTTCTCTTGCACTCATCTGTCATTCAGCTGTATTCAGTCCTCTTTAAGTTTCAGTTCAGGTCTTTCTTTCTATAAAGTTTCCAATACAGATCACATTTTAAGCCTGTACTATTTACTGTAATCATTTCTCTGTATCTCATAGCTTTATGGCCCTTTCTCTGCCTCTCATTTCCACCATCACTGGCTCCACTTAAACCACCTAGTCATCTCAACCTCTCCGCACAACACTGTACCTGCTCTCTCTCTTGCATGTATTGGAAATGATACACCATGCTGCTAAATGAAGGTGCCAAAGCCGTGCTGTGCCTGTCATTTGTCATTGTCATTGCTGCCCTCCTGCCAAAGAAGAACAGCATTTTATGGTGTGATAACAGAGTTTCTTCTTCAAAGTGATGGCAACTTACTGCCAAATGACAGAGGCTGCAGCATCCATTTGAAAGGAGCTCTCTCAGAGTCATATCCTGGAGTTTTCTATGGCACTTAGGTTCAGGTTGACACTTCTCTTGGTGCTGTGAAACTTTGCAATGGTATTTCATCATCATGTCACAGTAGAACATAATGTCTGCTTGATAGTATTTCACTGTAAATGCAAACATAACTCATAACTGTGATAACTCATAACTCCGTGATTTTGAAAGATGTGAACAGTGTAGCAAATGCTGGATTGTTGTAGTTGAATGTAACAGATTTGGTGGAAGGAATACGTTATTCTGTAGTAGAAACATTTATTTCCCAAGCAAGCCAAGCAACACCATCTTCCTCTGCCTTCCCTATAGGATATAGCCATTCAGTTTTGCCTTTTTCAGACAGCAAGGGTCTCTAGAGATATTTCATGGAAAATAATGTGCGGTCAACCAAACAAAACACAGTGTTCTCAGTGGGTTAGACCCCAAAGTCTCTCACATTCACCTCAATCCTACAGTTTTGGGGATTTTACAAGCTTTGAGTCTCTACAGAAAAGAGAGAGAGTGAAAGAGTTTGTTCGGTTACAGTGGGCTTCATTTGTTATGATACTAGAACTAGAAGATTTGCTTTGCACCACAGATGTTTGGGTCTCCAATCTTTTACTTTTTTACTTTACTTTTACTTTCATCCTCTAAATTTCAACCAGTGCTCAGACAGCACAAGGAACAAGCTATTCCACAATTCTGACCAAGGTCTTGCCCTTTAGTACTGAACTACCACAATTTTTTTTCAAGGCGGTACAGACATTGGATCTAAAGTGGCGTATATACCACAAAAATATGTATGGCATGTTACTGTTGTTGAATTGTGCTGTTCCATACCAATCTGAGTTTGTTGGCATGGTTATGGTTACTTTTTCCATTGTGGTGCCAGTAGTAGAGCCAGGACTTTTATATGGGGGTGGCCAAGGAGGGTCCAGCAATCCATCTGGGTTGGCACTGAAAAAGTAAATAAATAATTATGCAAACAATTTTTTTTTTTTTTTTAATCTTATAAAGATTATACAATTTATAATCTAGGTTTTTCAATCAGTTTGAGAAAGCAAGACTTCTGTGTAAAGATTAAATGAAAGCCAGGCTAAATTATGCCTGATCTGACCCACCTCACCCCTAGTATCTAAGGCAGTTCTGATATTTCATGTTGAAAATGATTCTGTCAGTATTTACTCATCTTCACCTCTGTTCCACACCTATAACACATTCTTTCTTCTGCAGAACACAAAGAGAGATGTTAAGGAGAATCTGAGGAACTGACAGCCTCAGTCACCATTTACTTTACTTCTATGGATAAAAGAAAAAAGTGAATGATGACTGCGGCTGTCAGTCCCTAACATTCTGGGCCCTGTTTTAAGAACACAAGTGCTAAGTGCAGTGCTATGCAATAAATCATAAGCACAAAGTCAGTGGACATGGTAATGAATTATTTGTATTTTTGTGCAGGCATGCGTAAAGCTTAGGCGCAAGTGGGTTTTGCAAAATTGTGCATGCAAAGCAATAATGGGCTGGGTCAAGTGCAATTAATTTCTGTGATTCTTTCGGTTGTTGCACCATCTCCATCCTATTATATAGTCCATTCCCTGTCAATGGGGGGGGCAGACTTTCTTATATGTTTGTAGGGGGGGCTTAAAAAAAAAAGAAAGTTGGGAACCACTGTCTTAGTGCAATGACCTATTTCTCAGAAAACTAATAAACTGCGCTTTGCGCCACTTCATTAATATACAGTAGACCCCCAGTTTGTGTGCATCGCAGATAGTGCAAACACTCCAACCTACACCAACTTGGGCTTTGTGCTGGCATGAAAATTGTGCTTAGAATTAACGGTCTCATGAAAATTGAATAAGACGTAGCGCACGGTCATTGCGCGTAGCTCTGCGCTTAGCGCGTTCAAGAAAATAGAGCTCTCTGTCTTTTGTGTTCCATGGGAAAATGAAAGGCATGATGATTTGAAATAACAAGAGGGCGAGTAAATGATGACAGAATTTTCATTTTGGGTGAACTATCCCTTAAATAATTGGAACAGAGCCATGGGAATTTGTGTATATATAATATATATATAATCTTGTGAATGGAATCATTATAGAAGAGCATGTCAGTATTGTTTTCATTATGAGGCATTTGTTGTTGCAATACCATTAATGGCATGCCAGCTGCAGCAATAACAGCCTGTACTCCTGCGGCTTGGGCTGGTGGCGGCACTCAAAGTGAATCGATTGCTGCTCTCAGTAAATTCAATACAGAGCTGCAACTAAAAACTTAAGGCACGGCAGGCCTCTGAGGTAGGATTTGATTGTCTGCGCTTTAAGATGTATTGAGTGTGGGAGTGAATAGCCTGTGTAAAGCAGACAGCGTTTTAAATGGGTAATGTTAAAGCTAGATCCAGATGCTCAAGGTTTAGTGTTAAGCAATGCAAGACCCCTTTCTAGTTTCTGAGGGAGACCATTTCACTTGTACACACACACACACACACACACACACACCATATCTTAGTCCTTCAGAGTTCAGTTCTGGGGCAATGGCATGTAAGAGGGATGGGGTAGGCAGCAGGGGGATTTTAGCTGTCATACTCAGGGTGTGTGATTGGTGTATGGTAATTGTGTGAGTATGTTTGTGATAAACAAATTTTAAGCTGTGGTATACTTGTGGAATACTTACTCTTGGAAGCACATGCACTTAGCATCTTATATTGTTACCATCATTGTGTTGGTCTTTGCATAGACAGGAAGAGCAGAAAATTAGTGAGGGTCATTGGCACTTAAATAGCTCATGACAGTGCCACACTGGATGCTGTGCATCATCTTTGTGTCAGATACTTGAAGAGAAATGATTGATCAAAGCTGGTCTTCAGCTCTATCAGTTTGGACAGCCATGACTCAAAAGGTCGCCTGTGTTTTTCTCCAAAGTAGATTTATTGGGTCATTTGTATAAGCAAATATGGTTTGCTTAACCTCATGGTAAATGTGTGTGTGTGTGTGTGTGTGTGTGTGACCATGGTGTTCTGACTCATGATTTTAGCTGCAGCATGCTCATTCTCCTCTGTCCTCCTGGTGGCCTCTCTTTTTGTCTCTTTCTGGCTCTTTTTCTGTTACACTCTCACTTTATTGTCAGTCTCATTTTTTGCCCAGTTCACTCTTTCTCCACCTTTTACAATTGCAAATGAGATCTTTTCACCATTTTCACAAAAAATGTCAAGAAAATGCCATGATCATATTTAACCCTAAATCAATACAAAACATTTTTCAATTATATTATATTAACTTATATTATAATAATATTTTTCATTAAGAAAATTAGTTTAAACCCCCAATTCTCATTACCGTAATTTGTCCAGACATTTTTCTTTTAAATTTCAGTGAAAAGATGTTGTTGTACAATTATTTGTTAAATTAAAATAAGTGAAAATTAAAGGCAGTACCAAAGCAGTACTACTATGATGTGTAAATATATTTAATTAATATATTATTTTTTTTTTCACATTGTGGAAATGAGGATATCATAATCAGGCTTGAGAAGTAATGGATTACTTGTAACAGAGCTAGGTAGTCAGGATACAAAAAATATGTAACTGTAATCCGTTACAGTTACATAAAACCATCATAATCAGATTACAGTTACATTTAAAAAATGGGATTATTGTCTGCATTACAAGTTTTTATTTCTGACATAAGAAATAGTGAATTTTCCTGACATGAAGTGATACAGACAGCTGTTTGTTTAGAGTAAGAGATGGTTTAGATGCGCGTTCTCTTCGGGTTCTCTCTCATGACTCACTTGAGTCAGGAACGCATCCTACTGTCACATGCGCAAATAACACCTGTCTTACATCAGCACTCTGCTCTCGAGGCAAACAGCTGCTTCATCGCATGGCCAGGGGCGGACTGGCCATAGGGAGAACTGGGACTTTTCCCTGTGGGCCGGCCGCGAAACGGGGCCAAATGACCAAACAGCCATATTAATTGAAAATGTGTTTTAAGCTTTTACGAAAGAAAGTTCAGTGAAGAATTTATCTGATTTTGATAAATTATTGTTGAGAACAGTTCAAATGTCTGTGTGAGGGAAACATTCTGGCAAATGTAACATGTCCAACACTTATAGTAATTAGGAATAAGTAATTGAAAAGACACACTAAATGTTTAAATCTGTTTTCATCTATTCTTTAAAACTAGATTTTGTTTTATTTTTGGAATCAGAACTTTCTTCCCCTTTAAAATCCTCCTTAAACAGAAACATAAACATAGAAATCAGCCATAAACTGTTAGCAGGTGATGTTTGACTTTGGATCATGAGCAAGCAGAGGAAAGACTCTCTCCAGCATTTAATTATGACAATAATAACGATGATGATGATAACATGTGATTTACCTACTGAATACAGTCTGAAGTTAATGAATAGTGCAGATTACAATTGCCTATTCACAATAACTGCAATACATGGTAGAATTACACTTTGCAGTGTTTTTAAATCTGAGGTATATCAGATTTAGTTTAATGTTATCCAAGACATAATTCAGTGCATCTGTTCTGATTATATTTGCTTTATGAGAAATTTTCTTTTTCTGTAGCAGACAGAGAACTGGTTTCTCATTTTCTGTTTTCTTGGTAGGGTGCAGTGTACATGTTTTTTTCCCCTTAGATATAACAGCTACAACAGTTCTCATAATATTACTCAAACATGTTCTGTTTGCATTCAAGGCATAATTTAAAGTTTTAGAGATCATATTGATTTGGTCTTGACTTTATTTACATATGTGTCCTTGTGGTATCCCAAAAGTAATGAAAATTAATCAGATTTTATTACTTTCACATTGCTGTAATTGGATTATGTTACATATTACATTTATTGTTAAGTAATCTGTAATCTATAATGGATTACATTTAAAAAGTAACCCTCCCAACCCTGATCATATTGACAATCTTTTTTCACATGGTGGTAATGAGATTTGGGGGGTTAAATGTGTGTAATTGTCTTGAAAATAATCTCACAATGTTGAAATCTTAATGGCTCTAAAAATATGCTTCATTTTCTATATGAATAATATACATTCTTATTTTTCTTTTTATTTGTAGTAAAATTGGACCAGGGCATTTTCTTGACAGGTTTTGTGAGAATCACCTAGCACCTGTAGCTCAATTGTGTTTCCTAGACAGATATGAGATTAAATGGAGTGCAAATGGAGAAAAAAACCCTGCAGTAATCTCACATGTGTCTCCTCATGACTTTCAGAAAAGATCTCAATAATGTAAAAAACTGCTCAGATTCGCCAAGATAGTCTGCGATTACAAGAGATTTCAATATTAACTCAAACATTTCTTATCAAATTCTTTTTAGCTAAAACTATTTGAGCTATGCTATCCAAAATACACACACACACACACACACACACACACACACACACATATATATATATATATACAGGATACATGCTGTAAAATGTAATTTGACGTATTTCATTAGATTACTCAAGGTCAGTAACGTATTCTAAATACTTTGGATTACTTCTTCAGCACTGGTAGATTTTTTTCACTTTTTTGACTATAAAAACTCTGCCAGTACAGTAAGACAAAATACACAAAATACATTCTCTGAAAAACCTAAATATCTTATGCAGTGTTGTTTCTAAAACAAGATCAATCAAATTTATCTTGTTTTAAGGATTTTTAGATATTTTTACAGGAAAACAATACAAAAATTATTATCAAGAATACGATTTTTGCCCGAATATCAAAGGTCTTACTAGAAAAAAAGAAATTATGATCCAAAGTGAATTTTCTTGATAAAAAAAATATGATCGTGCCTGGTAACGTGCAGGTAAAATGGCTAGAAACAGCATTTTAGCTTAATGTAAAGCTGACAATTTACACAAGGTTTATTTCTATTTCTTCTGCTCCAAACTTACTTCAAACTTACTTCTCTGTCTGCTCATATGAATGTAACACATCATAAGAAAGTGTTTCACCGCTGTTCAAATGCACTTTGGATCGCATCATTTATATGTATAAATGTTTTCCATCTGAAAGGACTAAATATTAAATTAAACAAATGACAATAAAATGCAAAGTAATCTCTTCAGTAATCAAAATACTTTTAGAATGTAACTAATTACCAATGATTTAAATTGTAACTGTAGTGGAATACAGATACTAATATTTTGTATTTTAAATACGTAATCCCATTACATGTATTCCGTTACTCCCCAACCCTGGTTATATATACAGTACATATAGGTCCGTTATATATTTATTGATACTGGAATGCAACATAAATTAACTGAGAATTCAATTAAGTGTCCTGATCTACTGTATGACAGAGTGACCTCTGAGCGATAAAATTTCTTCCGGGCCCTTTATTTTCTTTCTTTTGCTCTCCTCCACTCTCTTTTTCCCCCACTCACATTCTCTCTTTTCTTTTCTTTTTTCCCCCTTAGGTTTACTGATTTACAGAGTCAATCATGTTATATTTTCCAGACAATGCTGTTAAAGGTTGCCCAGTACTGAGTAGGGCACTCTGTCCCAGTTTAAATTGTAACCCTCGTGGTTGGCCCAGACGCTTTTCTGTATAATGATAGATTGGGCCTAAATTCTTTCAGGCCTTCTGAAACACAAATGACCTCATGAAATATCTGTCATGGTTGGAATCATTGCCATTGTACCATCACTGCCACCAACTGCTGAGAGAGTCGTGCTTTGAAAAAAAGATATGCAGACTGTGTTTTTGTGTATGCAAACACGCAGAACACACAAATTTGTGTCTTAACTGGTCAAAATGTCACACAATCTTTGTACTAAAACCAGTGAAATACACATGGAGGAATTTACAATTCCACCACTTTCGTGAGTGGTATTTCAATGCAAAAACCAGTGTCTTATTCACTACCCACCCAAAATCTAGTTAAAGCAGGCACAATCAGCGCTGAAATAGCACTTTGTCTTGAGTATTTCATTTACATTTATATTTAGTCATTTAGCAGACTCTTCGATCATGGCAGCAGTAATTCATCAAATAATAATCAAATGATGGAGAAGAGTTATAACCTGGCATATATCCAGATGCACGGTGTACTCAAGCGCACTTTGTACATGATTCAGGTGTCTGGATCAAAGTAGTGAAGTGATTTCAATTAGGTCATTATCATTCCTTTACATGCACACACACCTCATTTCTATGAAAATGAGGCTCATTATAGATTGTGTTTTATTCACGAAACGCTGTCACAATTAACATCACACTATTACCACCTCTGGAAAGCAGGTGGTAATAGGACTGGACGATAGGACGATGTAATTGGATATCGACATTATCTTACAAATATCCCGATGATGATTGCAACACTGACAGTCATTGACAGACGATGATCGACAATATCGGGAAATGGCAAAACCATGGATCTGGGAAGTCGGCAAATATATGAAATTGTAGCCCAGTGTGTGAAACTAGCACTCACCACCCACCAAATGTGACAAGGCTGAATCCAGTTCACAAGCTTCTTCTCCAAATTCAGCAGGTATTTCATGCATGGGTAATTTTGATCATCTACCCGCAACAGGCAGGCGACCTGTAAGACATCTCGGAGTGACACATGACAAGAAATGCTGTTAGACATAAAGACATGCGCTTGAAGAAACACACCTTATTATATTTTTAAGAACAGACAAAAGAATAGCCGTCAGTCGCTGTTTGTTCAGAGGTGTGCAGCACGAGCCTGTCTCGTGGAATAGGCGCATGTAAAGAGTTATAACTCTTTTTCTCTGTTTCATTCGTCTGAAAGCTGTTTGCAAGAATAATGTTTTTTCATTTCATTTAAAGTGCATTTTAAATAATATTTTTTTTTCACGTTTCAATAAATTTTTTTGTTTAATGACCCTCGGCAGGGGGGTTGACGATGTAATCAGATATCATGATATTTTTTAAGACGGTTATCGATAAAAGATTTTTTACAAATCACCCAGCCCTAGGTGGTAAACTGGACACTATTTAAATGAAATGTTTATGTACACTTCAAAACACTTCGATTGTAGCAGCAGTAATTCATCAAATAATAATCAAATGATGGAGAAGAGTTATAACCTGTGGTATATATCTAGATGCATGATGTAGTCAAGCGCACTTTCTGCATAATTCAGGTGTCTGGATCTCAGATGTGGAGTAATGCTGTACAGTAATGCGGTGGTCTATTGCATCCTCCGCTATATAGTGCTCAGAACCAACCCTGCAAAATTGGGTTCAGCACACTTTTTGGGCACGTTCAGAGACAGTTTAGAAGAGATGGACCGTAGGTATTAAAATGAATGGGAGAAATTGGAACAGCCAATGGATTTGGAAAAGCAAGTACCGCCTTACAGGCAAAAGAGCAATCACCTTTTTGAGACGCACATGCACACTGGCTGAACCAGCCTGAAAAAAATTTGTTTTTTAGCGTGATCTGAGCTAAAGAAGCAACCAACTGGGGCCTGGGTAGCTCAGTGGTAAAATACACTGCCTACCACCCCTGGAGTTCGCTAGTTCGCTAGTTCGAATCCCAGGGCGTGCTGAGTGACTCCAGCCAGGTCTCCTAAGCAACCAAATTGGCCCGGTTGCTAGGGAGGGTAGAGTCACATGGGGTAACCTCCTTGTGGTCGCTATAATGTGGTTTGTTCTCAGTGCGGCGCATGGTGAATTGAGCGTGGTTGCCGCGGTGGATGGCGTGAAGCCTCCACATGTGCTATGTCTCCGTGGCAACGCGCTCAACAAGCCACATGATAAGATGCGCGGGCTGACTGTCTCAGATGCGGAGGCAACTGGGATTCGTCCTCCACCACCCGGACTGAGGCAAATCACTATGCGACCACGAGGACTTAGAGCGCATTGGGAATTGGGCATTCCAAATTGGGAGAAAAAGAGGAAAAATCCCCCCCCCAAAAAAATCTTGCCCAACCGTTTTGCAGATTTCTGTCTTTTTCCCATTCAAGTAGATAGAAGCTGTACATTTATACTGCCCAGCCTGCCCAGGAGCATTCCAAGGATGGCCGCTGAGTGAACTGACTTGCCTTGACATTGACTATGGTGCGTTTGCACAGTTGCCTGATCTGCATAATTCCTGTAGTGAATTGATTGCTAAACCTGCGCAGACAGCGTATGCAAAAACTGCCACTTTTATCTGGTGCAATTCATTCTTAGTGAATTCCTCCCTCATTGTTTCCTGCACCGCAATGCAATGATGTTACTGCAGTGTTAATGAATCTACAGTGCCTTGGCAAAAGTTGTTTGGAGTTTGCATTGATAAAAATCATTAGTTAAAATTAGATAAAAATTTGCATTCGATAAAAATCAGTGTATCGCAAAATAATACAAAGACAATAAACAGACAATACGTCTTTGCTGCATTGTCTTTGATGGGTGCATGCAAAGACAAATGTTCAGCGCTAACAGTGTATTCTGATTCATGAACAAATGAACTGGTTCTTTTAATAAATCAGTCAAAAGGACTTCATGAGTTACCGGTTTGAAACACTCTAATGATTTACTCACTGAATTCATCAGAGCGGTTACTGACTTGTTCAATTCTGACTATTTAAATGTTGTATGTTTATATGACAACACATTCACAAAAGAGTTTTGTTGTAATGGTATTCTTATAAATGTTTTCTTAAATATGTTACCAAAAATAGCATGTATTTAGAACACATTTTTGAGGGGGCTTCAAAAAATAGTTTTCCCGTCTCGCTCGATTTAATATTTTGTCTGTTAATTGTTTGGGTGAAAATGCTGTCAGTTGTTTGCTTTTCAGCTTCCTTCTCTTTCGTTTATCTTTTGTAAGCACTTAACCTCTTTGCCTGATCTACTTGCACGTTCTCTCTGTACGCATGTCAACATCTCTTACCTTGCTCGAAACTGTAATAGAGTTTTATCTCATGGTTCATGGTATGCTGTAACTTGTTCAAAGAGATGTGACCTTGGAGCAAGAGAGCGTGTAAGAGAATAAACATAAAGATTGTGTATCATCTGTAATCTGTGCTACCGCCTATGCCTGACATTCACCTCTGTGTCCTCCTGTGTGTTCAGACAGTGCATTCATCACTATAGGCTCAACAACGACCTTCTCTGGGACCTATACCATTGGATCATCTTTCTCTTAAGCACTTTCTTTCTACAGTATCTCTCTCTCTCGTTTTCCCCCTTCTCTCACACTCTCAGAACAACTATTTTCATCTCTTTTAATCTTTTATCCTTACTCCTGATCCCTGTGATAGTTGTAGAAAAGTTGTCCACCTCCACCTCTCTTCCCCTTTTTGTTTTGCATGACAGCCGAGTATTGTAGCATTATTACCCAACCCCCCTTCTGTAAGCCATGTTTTAATTAGCCACCAGTTTGGACGGATTTATGCTTTTCTACATGCCAAAACATTCTTATTGGCCATTTATCCCCGTGGTTATAGGGCATAGCTGTCAAACTGACCACAATTCACGGCAATATTAACTGTTTTGCAATGAACTGAACAGCCTGGCACAGCTCTGTTCCTTCCCAAATAACACAGGCTAACTGGTGATTAAGGATTAAAAAGACGAAGTGGAGATGGGTGGTCCTGTAAATGATTCAGGAGAACTGATTGCTGGTGCGCGGATTGCCATCATTTCAATATGTATTTGAATCGCAATCATTAAAGTTCAGCCTGCATTTCAATTTAAGTTCTCACCCTCTGCTCTAACAAAAATGATCTCTGTGTGGTAATCATAAGGCAAAATTCATCATTCGTCAGGCATAGGTTATTTTTTTCTGTTTAATAATGTATATTATTTTTTATTTTTTTAAATTATGCATAAATCAAAATAACACGAAAGATGAAAAGGAAATTTGTTTTACATGCGTGGAGACCTCCCCAAGAACTTATGTGGTGGCCTGTAATAACCCCATGCATGCTTTTATAGAGGCTGTACATGAAAGAAATAGCGAAACAGGAAAATGGATCCTTTCAAATGATGAATGTTATGGTGTCTCCTGACATCAGCTTCTTATCAGGGTTTTTGCCAGGAATGCACTGATGTATTGGCTGCTGATACTTATCTGTAAATATTTTACCAAATTAAAACCATCGGCATATTGGTTACAAGCATGAAAATGCAGATAAGAAAAAAGATGGTTTATTTATAACTTATTAGGAAAACACTTTGTAAAAACTCCTCTGAAATGCACAATCCAGAAATAATAATAGCCATAATATGTAGGTGTTGGCACTCCTAAGAATGTGTAATATTTAATTTGTATTCTTTCTCGATCTCATGTCAATGTGAAATAAAAACTGCAATAAACAGATGTGATATTTGAAAGTGGCACTTAATTATAGGCGACATGATGAGGGAAACCATCCAAAATGCTTTGAAACCAGCAGACTTTGACTTCTAAGACATCAGTATAATATCCATTACTGCTGCATGATTGATTGAATTAAGATTGAAATCACAATATGGTGATTAATAAACCTTAAAAGGCTGAGTTTTAAAATATAGTCTGCATTCAGCACTTCCGTCAGTGCTGTGTGAGCAAGCGGTGCCCTCTAGCGGTCTGGAAGGCATTATTCATTATCTATTATACCAATATAATACAGAGTTTAAAAGGGGGTTTTGTTTCTTTGGTTACATTTTTTTATTTTTCCATGATGTGGTTAACATTTCAGTGGAATTGCCCAACATATGCATACATATGAATTTGTAAAATTCTATCATATGTGTAAAATGTGAGTTCTGTTGTTAGGAACTGCAAAAACAGATGTGCAAAAAATAACCATTTTGTCTTACCAATCATCATTTTATCATATTTAGTTATTTTTTGTATCTTTTTAAATGTTTAACTTGTATTTATCTTTTATTATTGCTCCCTTTAAAGTTTTGTCCAGTCATGTGTTCAACTGACTAATTCATGCTCAATAGAAATTATATATTGTTAGAACAGTAAAAAAGCTTTTGTACTTTTTACATTTGTAAAACATAATTCTTAAATAAAACTGTGATCTTATGACAAAATAAGGTGAGTGCCAAAATATCAGTTTCGGCCTATAGGTTTTTGTCAAAATCAGTATCATATAGGCCAAACATTTTCATATTGGTGCATCCCTAGTTTTTGCTCAGATAAAGCTAGTGAAGCTTCAGAGAACTTTTAATCGTGTGGGTATTGAAAAGGAAAGACAGAACTGGCCAGTTAAGAGGTCAGGGCCCGTATTCACAAAGATTTTTACCTTACCACTAGGAGTTCTCCAAACAGTTCCTAGGTAAGAGTCTTTGCTTAAAAGTTATTCACAAAATTGCTAAGAACAAGTTTTACTAAGGAAATCTTAATGTAAGAGTAAGGCGGAGTTGACCTCAATGATATGGATTCTGCAACATTTGCAGTGATAAACTTTATTGGACACAAACCAACGCCTATGTGCTGAAAGGCGTTGGTTTGTGTTATGCTTCGGCGTGCTTTGGATCATTTGTAGGGATTAAGGAGTCCTCCTGAAGCTGTTGTGGGTTTAGGGGCTACTTTCAGCATTAAAATGCTTCATGAATTACTCTTAGATGAAAATTTTATGAGTCCTAAAATTAGGAGTTGCACACCCCTAATTTTTAAGCGTTGCTCCTAAATTTCCATGGTAGGAGCTACTTTTAGCCTCAGGATTTTTTGTGAAAACAGGTTCTGGTTCCTTATTAGGGCCACTGTCTTGCTTTTCCTGTTAATCCGTAAATCATATTTACCTGCATGTCATTCCATGCCACAAAAGGATATTCCAAAGACTGTTCCTGCTGCTTTTTCCACAAAACAATAGCATACAGTGACAATGGGCTATAAAAGCTCCAAAATAAATAAATAAATAAATAAAAAATACTACATACAACTTGTTTGCTATATTCCAAGTTTCCTGAAGTCGTACAATACCTTTGTGTGAGGAACATACCACAATTTTAACCCTTAATTAAACACGTCTCTAAAGACCTCATTCCACCCCCTGTACCTCATCCATTTTTTGGAGTTGTGCCCACACCTCTTTAGTATTCCTCAATCTATCTCTTATAAATACACACACACACACACACACAAAGGCAAAATTGCAAAAAATAAAAAAAATAAAAAATAATAATTATTATTATTATAATGGTTTAAGTACAAAAAGTGCATAGTTTCTCTAGAGACACAAGGTATGTAAGAGTGTCAGGTTTTTTTTAATTATTTTTTTATATTTTAACTTCCATAAATTATATTTTGTATAATTATTTCATATCTATTTAAGTTTACTATCACAGGATATCTATTTCTTTGTGTCTTAAAAGTGAAATGAGTACTATATTCATACAAATAAATACTAGATCACATTGACTTTCTGTGCAACAATGGGGAATTATCAGTACTTTATATGCATTTAAACATACATGATATACATGCAATTTCTTAGTCAAGGTGCCACTGTTGTTTCAGTGATTGACTTGATTTACATTTGACAAAGAAACAACATCAAAGTAAACTATAGCAAGTACAACACATGAACAGTATGATATGACTATAGTCATTGGGTGTACTACTGAAATAATGTAAGTTGTGCATCTATTTAGACTCAACAAGTACCTGTGAAAATACACATAAGCTACACATAAGTTACACATACATTACACGTGTATATTATGTGTAATGTTTGGCTCAATATGTGTTTGACAGCCAGCTGCATCTCATGAAATTTCAGTGTGAAAATAATGATTCCTGTTCTTGATTTGTCCTGATTTGTTGCAGTATCTCTTTAATTTATGAAAAATAAAAAGACAATATATATCAAAATATATTTTATTTTATTGTTTTCTAATTGTCTTGGAAATATTAAAAAAATGTTACACTATCTGGGCATTTTGTACCATCATCCATTTTTGATAGATATACACTGTAGTAATCAAAGCTCTTTCATCCTCATTTACACTCTGTGTACATGCCGTTTCAAACCTGAAAGACTTTCTTACTTCTGTGGAACACAAAAGGAGATGTTTGGCGAAATGACATCCTCAATCACAATTCATTTTCATTCTTCTTTTTCCATACAAAGAAAGTGAATGGTAACTGAGGCTGTCATTCTGCCTAACATCTTTTTTTGTATGCCATGAAGGAAAGTAGGTCATTGAATCAACATTAGAGTGTGTCAACGATGACAGAATTTTCATTTTTGGCTGGACTAACCCTTTAACTTCTGACAGAGATCCTGGGGAGAGATCACTCAAAACCAGATCATGCATCTGGTTTCTCTCTATCTGCGACTAAATCCCTCACTTTACACGTACTATCATGGCTATCCTCTAACAGAGTCACCCTACTAAAGGCTTGCTCTCTTTCCCTCTATATATATATCTCTCACGCTCACTCTCTTTTCCCCTACCCATGACCCTGGCTTCCTCTCTGCCCTGCTAAAGGTGTTTGTCTGCGAGTGGCGGTGAGGATTACCTTTCCATCAGTGGAAGAATGAGGTGTGAAAAGCAATCTGAGGAACGGCAAGCCGACTGATATTGAACTTTGGTGGATGCAATTATGCCTATGGCAGATCATTTCTGACCTGGTCTCTCGCTGCTCGGATGGCAGCCAGCCACAGCTGTTGTTTTGTTTTGTTTTGCTCGTGTCGTGTGAAATGTAAAAAACTTTAGCAAGGGAGCAGTGACATAGCAGACTTTTCCATTTTTCTCTCCTATTTTTTTGTCATTTTCTTTAGAATTAAACTAATGGCAAGATGTGTGAACTTCACCTTTATCTTCTTTCTCTCTCTGGTTAGATACTCTTCCCAAGACTGGTCACTTGACCTGACAGCATATTTACTCTCGTGAATGCCTTTTTTTCCAGAGATTCAAAGATTTTACAGAGGTGAGCAAAAGTTACAAAATGATGCACACAAACTGCACTTTATCAAATACATGCAGAAATGTTTACACCCAACGTTCGCAAGCACACATCCAGAGAATATCCTCTGAGATTCCTCAGTAATTCATATCTCTGTGTCTCTTTATTGTTTTCATTTTTTGTATTTCCCAGGACTCCTGTTCTTTCTGAGATCTGTATTTTATATAACTGGTCATTTTTATATTTATTCAACACTTCTTTTTTTTTTTTTTTTTTTTTTTAGCAGTTATGTTTTTGCAGTGGGCTACTACCCATTTCTCTCAAGAATTTTCATGTTGTTATAAACACAATCTTTCACTTTTGGCTTTATATACATCTAATAAGTGATGCTTGCTAAGGCTAGTCTTGGACCGCCCATGAATCTCCCACAATCCCTTCCCTGCCCATCTGATGCTTATTGTACACAAAACTGGCAAAGGTGACTGAAATAGAAAGTTCCTGTCTGATTGGCTTCACAACTTCTGGGAGAGCACCAGTCCAACTGAAAAAATGTGTTAACACATCACTGGGGTGATGAGCATTTTTGAAAAGAAACCAGACATTTTCTTCAGAAAATTTAAAAATCTGATTCACAGATCACATTTTCTCTCTTTTTGCTCGCTGTAAAAAGGGCGAGTGGGTGCCGTTGCCCTGCTTTGCAGGACGTCAGTGGTCAGAAGTCACTCAGAGGCTGCTGTACATAGAAGAAACTTTGACAAGAACCTGCAGGCCCTGAGCATCAGAAACACATCTTGGCACAACGATTTCTGCAGGCGCCATTTGTTTGTGAATTGATCGGGCCACAGAGAGAGAAAGGTTTTGTGAAATAGCTGACTTTGATTTTTATAAGAGTTGCAATCTATGCATATGGCTACCTGAATAATTTCTGAGTCTGTAACACCTGTCTACAGCAGACACGACTGATATCAGCTTGAGGCTGTCTACACTGGAAGTGTCAAAGCTGCACGTCACCTCAGAATGTTCACTGTCCACAGACCTATATATATATATATATACTGTATATATGTACTTTATATATAATTTAACTGTTGTTGTCTGGCCTCAAGCTCACAGCTGAGTGGTCTGTTGGTATGAAAATTGACTTTGCATGGGTTGTTTAGAATAGCGAAATAATTTGACATGTAAAGTTAGTATTGCTACAACTGTGTATATATACTGGATGGTTAAAAACAAACGATGTTTTAACCTTCTGAGACCCGAGCGTGACTGCTGTGTGCATTTTCCATTTCCCTTTTTCATTTGAAACTAGTAGCACCTAAAAAACAAGCCAAAAAATTAAATAAAATCTAGAGCAAATAGTTTTCCTAAAAATGTATGTCTACATACAGTATGTGGACAGCGGGAAAAGTTGTGAAATTTTAAGCTATAAAAAGTCACATTTTTTTGTTTCCGGGAGTGTTGTTTTTTCATTTTTTGAGACGTCACAGATATGACAGCTGATTTTCTATAAAGCTGAATTAATAATTCATATTCAAAGTAATGGCCAGCATCATCCAATCATTGCCAACCATGTTAAAATAAAATTCAACATAAATTCTGAATCTATGAACTGATTACCATTGTCCCATGTCTGCCAAACATGTTGAGTGGTCCAAATATCATCTGCAGCGTGAAACTGAACTTTTGGTTGGATTTTAGGAGTGAATGCACTTAGCTGCCTAGAAAGCTATAGGATGCTCCCTTGCTCCCTATTTAGTGAATGACTTAATCTACAGTGTGCTGTATGTCTGCACTGGTCTCAGAACAGTTCAAAATGCACCTTGTTTTAATTCTAACTCCGTATAAAGCCTCTGAAAGCAACATTTGCGAAAAATGGAGATGTTGGGCAGGAATCGGATTTATTTGTCCATAAAGTCCAATAGAGTACACCTACACAGGGTGAGGAGGAAAGGGTAGGCATGCTGGGTATGGGCTAAATAGAGGATGATGCAAGAGAAATGAATGGATTTTTTGAAGTAGCATATCAAACGAAACTAGAGACGCTACTCTTTACACTAAAACAGGTTTCAATGAAAACAATTTTCAAAAGGTTTCATACCAGAGGCACTTTTGTTGGTGCTGCGTCCGTAGAAGGGCTTCACGGAAATCGATGCTATGCTGTTGTGTCACGTGACTCAGTGCACCAGAAGTTTAACCCTTAAATTACAGTGTAGAGTGTTGTGAACAGTTTTCATTTGGTTTAAATTCATTAAAATTATGCGTTGCATATAGCATAGCCAAAATACAATATCCACAAATGTGCACGCTGGGTCGCATGAGGTTAAAACAGTAGCCCAGAAACATTAAAAGCTAGCTTTAATGCTACAGGGAGAAGTCATTTAAATAAATAACCAAAAAAAGGAAAGTGGCTGGAGTAGCAGTGCAGCATGTCAAAAATAAAGCAATGTGTTTGCATAGTACAGCTCCATTGACTACCGTGGGAGCAATCTAGTTTTGTCACATTGTGATGTGCCGCATGCATCCAGCGTAGACATGGAGTAAGTTTTCTGCTGGCCTGCCTATCAGTCAGTCAGTCCTTCCTGTCTTAATGTATATTTATGAATGTTTGTCATTCTTGACTGCTTATTGGCCTGCTGGCCTGTTGGGGATTTCCATACACCTCATATTATCATAGCTTCATAAATATGCATATACCAACCCACATATTTGGATCATATGGATGTTTTTTCATGAATACTCTGCCTAATGTATAGCAGGTAGAGGATCAGTGTCCCTCTGTATGTGTTTGAGCACTGCATGCCCCTATTGTCATTCACAATTGTCTGTGACAGCAGTCAGTTTGGCTGCTTATCTGAATATCATCATGACTAGTGGACAGAGCTGTGTGTGTGTGTGTTTGTGAACCTGGACTGCCATCAGCCTCTAGAGACTGCTATCCCCTGTACCCCAGCCCTAGGCACTGCCGGACCTTGGGAAAGAGCGAGGTTCGTGAGTGAATGTGTATATGTGCGTCTGATGGCCATGATGGATTGGGGCCGGGGAAGGTCATGGGGTTGGAATGTTGTTGCCAAGACAAACAGCTGTGCTTGTGTCTGGGGCAGGTGTTTCATAGTGTTTCAGCATATTGAGTGCACCCAAATCAATACCAGCCTCCATTTATGGATGTGTGTGTGTGTGTGTGTGTGTGTGTGTGTGTGTGTGTGTGTGTGTGTGTGTGTGTGTGTGTGTGTGTTTGAGGCTTTGCCTTTGAATAGAAGGCACTGATTTGTGTTTGGAAGATTCTGTACAGCTCTGCCCAATTCTTTGTTGTTTTACACGCCTTCTGTTTATCTCTGTGTGTTTGTGTGTGTGATTAGATTCCATGCTAAAGTCAAAGATCTGGAGGTGATAATAAAGAATTTGATCACTTTGGCTTTTGAGACAGTGAACTGTATAGAGGATGGAGTACAGCTGCTTGAAGTTTTTCAACACCTGTCTGCACGAGAGGTCTTTTGCACACATGCACACACTTGGCCTTCAGTTTGCACACACTTTGTCACCCCTTCTTAAACCTTACATACTGCCAGACCAGCACTCCTATCTCAGAACACAGCGAATACAAAAGACTCTAGATGGACAGACCACACAGAGACTTTTGATGTCACTTAATCTTCTCCCTCATTCATTCAAGAGTGCAGCAGCAGGTGTCAGGACACCCCCCCCCCCCCCCCCACACACACACACACACACATGTCCTCTGCTGTCACACCTGTGTCACCTGTCTCTTTGTGGACTCTACAGAATGTCATTAGGATTAGTTTACCTTGTTAATCACCTTCATCTCACCTGACTTTTCCCTTCACTTTCCTGTTCCCCCACTCTTTTCTCTTGTGCTTCACTCTGTCTTTCCGTCATTTAACTTTTTAATTTCCAAAGTGCTTTATTAGCATGCACTGTACAAAGTTTTACATGCAATATTGCCAAAACTTCAACACAAATAAAAACATTTGAGACAGATAAAGCTGTGCCAGTAAACACTGTCCTACAAAACCAACAAAAGAGGAAAATGCATGCACATCCAACACTTCTTCAAAAGGTGCCGGATCTTGGCAAAAAGCATTAAAATATAACTTAAGAAGTAGATCTGCACACTGTTACTGTATATTATTCCCTTTTATTGGTTAAAAACAGCAACTACATTTCAGTCTAAATTTAAGATAGTTTAGATTGAAACGTAGCTGTTGTTTTTAATCAATAAAAGTGAATAATACTACAGTGTGCATATCTACTTCTACAAAACAAACAAAACAAAACATGACAAGACAAAAGACAAAAAAAAAAAAAAAAAAAGAAAAGATATAACTTTCAACAAGGCATTAGTACACACATTTGTGGACTCTATAGAATGTCATTATGATCAGTTTACCTTGTTTAATCATTTTCATCTCACCTGACTTTTCTCTTCACCTTTTCTGTTCCCCCAATCGTTTCTCTTGCACTTCTCTTTTTCTTTCTGTCCCTCAGCTCTTCAGTTTCCAAAGATTAGCATGCGCTGTACAATGTTTTACATGCAAAATTGCCAAAACATCAATGCAAATACAAACATTTGTGACAGACAAAATGGAGCCAGTAAAAATGATCCTACAAAACAAACAAGACAAAACATAATATTCAACAAGACATTAGTGAAGTAAGAGTATTCTAATGCATAGACACACATAAGAAAACTAGAAAAGGAACAATGTCGACAAGGCAGTGATGTTTTTTGGTCTTAATTTCTAATGGTGTGGCATTCAAATAAAGCAATAAGCCAGTGATTTTAGCCCCTTTGATGGCAAGTTCAATAAATTGTTACATTTTTAATTATATTAATAACAATAAATAATTCTTCCGCCAATAATATAATTAATTAACATAACTTTTACAAGTTCACAGGTTCATAAAGCCCTGGAGTGTATTAAGATAAACAGATGCGGCATGCTGTCCATAATGGAGGGGCTCAAGCGCAGGACTGGGACCACCCCCCAGACAATCTGACTAAAGCAAGAAATAGACAATTTTGAAATTATAATTGGTATAGGCATTACAAAGGTGGAGATGGGGAGGAGGAGGGATGCCAGAAGAATTGTATTAATGAAAATGATTGGCAGGCCTAAATGAACAAGCTCCTCCCGAACTTCATATAGAAGATCTTATATATGTACAGACTTTAAACGTGTACTCAGTAATTTTTTCCCCATAAAAAAAGTTTTACTCCTAAAGAAATGAATTGTAATTTTGAAACATGTGTACAGTATAAAATCATGACTTTTTATTCTACATAGGGCAGTGGCGCCCTCATTAAGGGGTCTGCCATTTTAGAATCACATGACCAGCTGAATACTACTCGCTTAATCTCAGTAACCGTCTTGTTATTGGACACTTTCACTCTTGGATTAAATTAATCATGGCTGATTGTGAATAGTGAATTTCTACAATGGCATCTGTAACTGAAAACATCATGGTTACTTTCGTAACCTCCGTTCCCTGATGGAGGGAACAAGATGTTGTGTCGATGTAGTGACACTAAGGGTCACTCTTGGGAACCCCAAACACCTTTGCTTTTTTGAATAAAGGCCAATGAGAATTGGCGAGTGGAATTTGCATGCCACTCCCCAGGACATACATGTATAAAAGGAGCTGGTATGCAATGACTCATTCAGGTTTTGTGCTGAGGAGCCAAGACCAGGTCCCGGCCATTTCAGCTGTTAGTTCAGCGTTGTGGCAAGAGAGACACAATGTCTCGTTCCCTCCATCAGGGAACGGAGGTTACGAAAGTAACCAGGACGTTCCCTATCTCTCACTCACTTGACATTGTGTCGATGTAGTGACACTAGGGGTCCCTATACAAAATGCCACAACTAGCTGAACTGTGTTATGTGAACTGGCGGTGTGTGACGGGCAGACTGCTGTGTGCCTCGTAGCCAGCACACCAGGCCGTCATGTAACCTCCCCCAACACTTTTATGAGCGTCGAACGGTCCATCAGGAACAAGTCGACTGCCCAACTATTGGGACAGGCTAGCCCAGCCGAGGCCTCTTTTCCCTCTCTTTTCTCCCCAAAAAGAGTGGAATTTATTAACTGACTGGGAGCCATAAGTGTTTGCCGACAGGGAAATGATTTTGTGGAAGATATCACATGGGGTCGCCTTCGGGGAACCAGCACATGTGGAGCACCTACCTCAGTACAGGGGCTCATTAGCGCACGTACTGGGCCGGTCAGCGAGTTTCTCCGCAAACTCAACTGCCACAGGGCTAAGGAGGAAAGTCATCCAGGGATCACAGTCGGTAAACATGACTGGGAGTCAAGAGCGCACATCTTCACCTCAAGGGAGGGGAAAGGCACTATGCGCAAGCAGTACACCCGGCCAGTTGTCCCGCAACTTACCTGATCATGTCTGCTAATAAACGGGACGAGACCGGCTCAACCCGGAGATTGTAGAACCTCGCAAAGGTGTTGGGTGTTGCCCAGCCCGCTGCTCTGCAGATGTCTGCCAAAGAGGCGCCACTGGCCAGGGCCCAGGAGGCCACCACACTCCTGGTGGCACATCCTGAGCCTGATATTCCATCGCGATGGCGTCAATTACCCAGTGGGCGATCTTCTGTTTGGAGACAGTGGTTCCTTTCCGCTGTCCACCAAAGCAAACAAAGAGCTGCTCGGAGCTTCTAAGGCTCTACGTGTGATCCAAATAGATGCATAAAGCTCGCACTGGACACAGCAACGCCAAGGCTAGGTCTGCCTCCTCCTGGGGCAGCACTTGCAGATTCACCACCTGATCCCTAAAAGGGGTCATGGGAACCTTGGGCACATAGCCCGGTCGGGGTCTCAGGATCACGTGAGAGTAACCCAGACCGAACTCCAGGCAAGATTCGCTGACAGAGAACGCCTGCAGGTCCCCTACCCTTTTGACGGAAGTGAGCGCAGTCAGGAGGGCAGTCTTCAAAGAGAGTGCCTTAAGCTCAGCTGACTCCAAGGGCTCAAAGGGAGCTCCCTGTAGACCCCGAAGAACTATAGAGAGGTCCCATGAGGGAACAAGGCACAGTCTGGAGGGATTCAACCTCCTAGCACCTCTCAGGAACCTGATGATCAAGTCATGCTTCCCCAAATACTTACCATCTACTGCATCGTGATGAGCTGAAATAGCGGCTACATACACCTTCAGGGTAGAGGGGGACAGCCGCCCATCCAGCCTCTCCTGCAGGAAGGAAAGCACCGATTCGACTGCGCATCTCTGGGGGTCTTCGCGTCGGGAAGAACACCACTTAGCGAACAGATGCCACTTCAAGGCATACAGGCTCCACGATTTGATTTTATGCCTGGCCTTCGAAGGAAAACCGCAGGAAGGGTCTGTGTCGAGGTAAGACTGAGATGTGGAAGTACGCATCCTTCAGGTCTACCAGCGTGAACCAATCTTGATGCCGGATGCTCGCTAGAATGCGTTTGTGCATCAGCATCTTGAACGGGAGTCTGTGCAAAGCCCGGTTCAGTACTCGCAGGTCCAGGATTGGTCGCAACCCACCACCTTTCTTCGGTACGATGAAGTAAGGGCTGTAGAACCCTTTCTTCAACTCGGCTGGAGGGACAGGCTCTATCGCGCCCTTGCACAGAAGGGTAGCGATCTCTGCAAGCAAGGTAGCGGCGTTCATATCCTTCACCGAGGTGATGCGGACGGCGCTGAATCTGGGCGGGTGCCTGGCGAACTGTATCGCATAGCCAAGTCGGACGGTCCGGGTCAGCCATCGAGACTGGTTGTAAAGCGTGAGCCATGTGCCCAAACTCCGGGCGAGGGGGACCAAATGAATGATCACGTCGGACGTACCGGCGGGTGGGGCCTCACAGCGGGGCGGAGCTCGAGGTGCCACATCAAGGAGATTCGAGCCCAGTGGCCGTGCTGAGTCCAGGGACATCAAAGCACTTACCTGGCTCTTGCCACCAACCATAAGATTGGCCGAGGAGGGGGGAGGAGGTGTCTCGTCCCCGTAGTCCCAATCCCATGTGGACATGTTTGTGCCACAGCTGGGCGCACAGGGGCGGGGGGACCGTCACTGGAGTGCCATACCTGCAAAGATGGGACGGTGGACGGTGGTCGTGATGACGGCAGTGGCCACCAGACATGTGACCCAGGGAACAAGAAAACCTCTCTTTTGTTGAATTTTTGGGTACCTCAGCCTCTTGGACATGCGGCAAAATTAAATGAAAACGAAACAAAAGATTCTCCTCCCAGCAATTCACCAGCTCCAGAGAAACGGGTCTCCTTGCCCCTTAGCGGCCGGCTGTGAGACGGGTGCCATCTGCTTCCTGCACTGGGCTCCACTCTGGGGCCGGGTCACGGGGGCGGGCTGCGGTGGAGCTGGTGTTGCTGTTGCAGGAGGACGCCCTTGGCGACGAGCAGATGGGGTGTGGGGTCTTGAGCCGTGCCAGGCAGGATGTGTTGTATGGCCTCCATCTGCTGCTTCACCACTGAGAACTGCTGGGCAAAGTCCTCGACAATGTCGCAGAATAGGCCAACCTGGGAGATGGGAGCGTCAAGGAACTGTGCCTTGTCAGCCTCTCGCATCTCAACCAAGTTGAGCCAAAGGTGGTGCTCCTAGACCACCAGGGTGGACATCGCCTGCCAGAGAGAACTTCGTCACCCGGAGAGCGAGGTCGGTCGCCGAGCGCAGTTCATGCATCAATCCCTTGTCAGAAATACCCTCGTGCAGTTCTTTTAGCGCCTTGGCTAAAAGAACTGGGGCGGAGGCGGCTTGTCCAGCGGCACCGTAGGCCTTAGCCGTCAGGGACGACTACAGGCCCTGGACAGGAGTTTCGGGCACCCGCGCCAGGTGGTGGCGCTCTGCGGACACAAGTGCACCGCGAGCGCCTTATCCACCTGGAGGATCACCGAATACCCCCTGGCCGCTCAGCCATCGAGGGTAGCGAGAGTGGGGGAGCTGAAAGACTGGGACCGTGCAGTAAAAGGTGCCTCCCACGATCTTGTCAGATTCTCATGCACTTCCGGGAAGAAAGGAACGGGGGCAGGGCGTGGCCGTGGGTGGCGCCTCGAGCCCAGGAACCAATCGTCGAGCCGCGAGGGTTCAGGTGGAACCTAGTCGAAGCCTCTGCGTCCGACTGGATGAGCCCACTCTCCAATGCTGCACTCGATAACTCATCTTCTTCCCGGGCTCCGAACGAGAGGTCGAACTCACCCTGAGACGAGCCGGCAATCTAGTCCGAGCGCCCGACTGGGGCAAGCAAGTGTGCTGGGGAATGGGAGGTCCGTGGGGGGATACCCGACGGAGATGGTCCCATTGAGGTCCCAAAATTGCCCCCAGTGCTAACCGGCATGGCCTCATACCCGTAGGTAGAAGGACCGAGGCGGGGAGCCGCTGTGGTGGCTTGCTTTCTTATGAATGCAAGCCGCGACCGCAACATTGCCATGGTCATGTTCTCGCAATGAAGACAAGACCCATCCACGAATGATGTCTCCGTGTGGGCAGCACCCAGACACGTAAGACAGTGATCGTGGCCATCAGAACTTGAGAGATAACGACCGCAACCAGGAATAACACACAAACGGAAAGGCATCTTTAAAAAGACGTTCCGTGTGTGCTGCTCTTTTAGAAAGAAAATATACTCTTTTTAGAATATAATCTTTTAGTTGTTCTGCCAAAGTGCCCAGGGGCGTTCTCTGCACTCCACGGGTGCAGAGGGGGAGAAGCCGCTGAAATGTGCTGTTGAATTCAGCAGATGAGGTGAATGAACTTCGCGGATGAATTCAGCGTCAATGAATAGAACCGCTCGGCTCCGAAGAGAAAATCTGAATGAGTGGTTGCATACCAGCTCCTTTTATACCTGTATGTCCGGGGAGTGGCATGCAAATTCCACTTGCCAATTCTCATTGGCCTTTTTTCAAAAAAAGCAAAGGTGTTTGGGGCTCCCAAGAGTGACCCCTAGTGTCACTACATCGACACAATGTCGAGTGAGTAACAGAAAGGGAACTATTGATTTTGAATCATGCTGCATCCACACCACTAGGTGTCACTGTAAGTACAAGATGACACGAACAAAAAGTTACTGAGTGCACCTTTAATATAGAGTATTAAATAGACACAATAATATATACATTTTTATTGAAGAGCAGTATATATTGGCTCTTTTACAGCGCTTTGAATGTGGCTCATCCAATCACATAGTGAAGGAGAAAGCGTGCCTTTGTCTCATTCTCTCTCTTTTTCTTCTCTCTCTCAGGCCATCAGGCGGACCATTGACAAAAATACAGTGGATGTATACGTTTTGTTTAGTTCTGAGCTGGTTGCGTTCAATGAGATCTTGGCCAGAATGTCTTCTTTCAGTCCTGCTCAAATGCCCCAACACTCAGGACGGGCCCACTGGGCACGTGCCCTCCGCACACGGATAGAGAGACCCATGAAGGTGAAATTGTGTGTGTGTCTGTGTTATAAAGACAGAGTAAAATATATGAATCTAATATTAAAAAATTATACTGCTTTCAAGATGTATACACTGTACGCAAATAAACAAATTCACCCATATTCGTTAAACAAACTCTAGCATCAGACAGAACTGAGTCCATACCAAAGCTCTAGAGTGAAAAAGCCCACAACGAGATTTACCATATGAGGTCAGAGTATCACAGGATCCTGAAAGAAGTTCCATTTGGATGTGCATTTAGAGATCACAGAAAAGTCTCTATTTAGCCCATACCCTGCATGCAACTCTATTGGGCTTTACAGACAAATGAATCCGATTCCAGCCCAACATCTCCATTCAGTTAAAGGTGTCACAGAGCTGCTTACCTTGACTGAGGAGCTCTAGATCAGAACAGGGTAGTGTCAGAGGCCATCGAGGGGCCCTGGCATAGACCTTGGAGCCCAGCCAGGATCCAGCCACACGGGCCCTAATGCTATTAAAGCCAGCTGTGCCTCCACTTAATCACTCTTTCTTTCTCTTTCTCACTTTCCATTTCACTTGCTTTTTTACTCTGTTTTTCTCTTTTTGTTTGTCTATTATTCTCTACCTCTCTCTCATTTTCGCTCTCTGTGTCCTTCTCCTCAGTTTGCTTACAGAGCACACCACTTCTCCATTGTGTTTAAATTCATTTTTCCGCCTTCATTAAGAACACAAATAAAAGCAGGCATGAGCTTTAATTGGACACAGATATGATTATGTTGCATTTCCCCACAAATTACGATCCCTAAAAGGCCCACGGAAAAACAAATGGAGGCAGAAACCAGAGCTTAATGACGGCCATGTGTGACAGGCTGATTGGGCATCGTAGAATATGTTTACACGTTTACTGCATATCAGCTATTTCTTACATGAGTATTGTTTTGCCTTTGTTTGCTTTTGTGTGTAATGTGTTTAGCTTAGTTGTGCTTTGGTGGTTTTCTGTTTGGTGACCTTGTTTGTGAGTGGGTAAGATCTCTTGAAGTTTGTTTGTTTGTAAAGGATGAGGTTTGTGTTTGCATTCTCTCTGAGCTGTTCCCGTCTGTCCATGTTTTTATACTTAAGAAATATCACACGAACAAGTGTGCTTTTGGACTAAAAATCAGCATGGCTGTCATTTGGCCATAGGTAATCAGCACGATTGTAAGTGTTATAGTAAAAGAAGTTAAAATCGAGTAGAATTGGGATAGATGCCTTTTCCACACATCAATAATCAGAAAATTTTCCAGATGATTATCAGTCTATATCTGCATTTATTCAGATATAAATAGGGCTAATCGTTGTACAATAGCTTTGGTCCATTCATCCAGATTTTGACATTCCTAATATCGAGTAACTTTAATTTTAAACACAAAATGGACAGATATTTTGTCTATTTTTGCTGCGCTAAGGAAGCTAAAGCAGAATCAACCACTGTGCAACATCAAGCCACGCACAGCTTTCAGCTGTCGAACATGGACAAGTGATACAAACATGCAAACAATCCCAGTGCTGTTATATTAATATAATACACAATGTATGTAATGTAATATACTGTCTAAATATACTGTATATAGGGAGAATTCACTAAAAATGAATTGCGGCTGGTAAAAGTGCTGGTTATTTGCACGAGCTGTCTGCGCTGGTTTAGCATCCGATTCAAGTTATAATGCAGAGCATTCAGTGACGCAAAAACGTCCACAAAATCTGTAATCTGAACACAATTTGCATGGTTCAGTTCCGATCTCGCAGACAGGTTCTGAGCATTATATTGCAGAGGATGCAACAGACCACCGTGGCCTGGCTCACTCTGCCAGAACTGTACAGCATCACTCTACCACTGTGATCCAGACACCTGAATCATCTCTTCAAAATGCCTAAAGTGCACTTGATCTGGATATATGCTAGGCTATAATACTCTTCTCCAGCATTTAATCATAATGAGATGGATTACTGCTACAATGATTAATAAAAAATGTACACAAACATCTCTTTTAAATAAACCTGCTTTCATTGGGCAGTAATAGCATGATGTAATTTGTGCCAGGGCAGTTATTTTGAATAAATCACAATCTATAATTAGCCCAATTTACATAGAAAGGAGGCTTGTTTGCACGGTAAGGAATGACAATGACTTCATTAAAAAAACTCAGTACGCAGTACCATTACAGTGCTGATTGCCTCTGCTTAAACTAGATAGCAGGTGGTTAGTGAATAAGATGCTGCTTTTTGAGCTGAAATACCACACGCAAAAGTGGCACAACTGTTTACTGAATTCACCTTTAGTGTAATACAGCACTCTTGCAACACCACTTGTCCAATTATAGTATAGGACCAGAACTAACTGTTGTATAAACTGTTGTATTACATGTATAATATTTGCATGCATGTTCTCTAGGTTCTCCGGGAAGCTCACTTCCTGTCTCACATCAACAACAGAGAAGAAGTGCATGTGGCTTATGCTCAGTTGGTTCAGAGTCTGGATGAGTAGGTGAGGAGAATCTTCACAGATTGGAGTCAGAGTCTGAAGAAAGAGTGCCTTGCCAGTCTCGACCAGCCACTGCTGTAAAGGGAAGGCAGGCCTGCTGGATATCATCTTCAACAAGTACAGGTGCATCTCAATAAAATAGAATGTCATGGAAAAGTTCATTTATTTCAGTAATTCAACTCAAATTGTGAAACTCGTGTATTAAATAAATTCAATGCACACAGACTGAAGTAGTTTAAGTCTTTGGTTCTTTTAATTGTGACGATTTTGGCTCACATTTAACAAAAACCCACCAATTCACTATCTCAAAAAATTAGAATACATCATAAGACCAATAAAAAAAAAAAAAATTTTGTGAATTGTTGGCCTTCTGGAAAGTATGTTCATTTACTGTATATGTACTCAATACTTGGTAGGGGCTCCTTTTGCTTTAATTACTGCCTCAATTCGGCATGGCATGGAGGTGATCAGTTTGTGGCACTGCTGAGGTGGTATGGAAGTTCAGGTTTCTTTGACAGTGGCCTTCAGCTCATCTGCATTTTTTGGTCTCGTTTCTCATTTTCCTCTTGACAATACCCCATAGATTCTCTATGGGGTTCAGGTCTGGTGAGTTTGCTGGCCAGTCAAGCATACCAACACCATGGTCATTTAACCAACTTTTGGTGCTTTTGGCAGTGTGGGCAGGTGCCAAATCCTGCTGGAAAATGAAATCAGCATCTTTAAAAAGCTGGTCAGCAGAAGGAAGCATGAAGTGCTCCAAAATTTCTTGGTAAATGGGTGCAGTGACTTTGGTTTTCAAAAAACACAATGGACCAACACCAGCAGATGACATTGCACCCCAAATCATCACAGACTGTGGAAACTTAACACTGGACTTCAAGCAACTTGGGCTATGAGCTTCTCCACCCTTCCTCCAGACTCTAGGACCTTGGTTTCCAAATGAAATACAAAACTTGCTCTCATCTGAAAAGAGGAATTTGGAACACTGGGCAACAGTCCAGTTCTTCTTCTCCTTAGCCCTGGTAAGATGCCTCTGACGTTGTCTGTGGTTCAGGAGTGGCTTAACAAGAGGAATACGACAACTGTAGCCAAATTCCTTGACACGTCTGTGTGTGGTGGCTCTTGATGCCTTGACCCCAGCCTCAGTCCATTCCTTGTGAAGTTCACCCAAATTCTTGAATCGATTTTGCTTGACAATCATAAGGCTGCGGTTCTCTCGGTTGGTTGTGCATCTTTTTCTTCCACACCTTTTCCTTCCACTCAACTTTCTGTTAACATGCTTGGATACAGCACTCTGTGAACAGCCAGCTTCTTTGGCAATGAATGTTTGTGGCTTACCCTCCTTGTGAAGGATGTCAATGATTGTTCTCTGGACATGATTGTGTAGCCTAGTGAACCAAACTGAGAGACCATTTTGAAGGCTCAGGAAACCTTTGCAGGTGTTTTGAGTTGATTAGCTGATTGGCATGTCACCATATTCTAATTTTTTGAGATAGTGAATTGGTGGGTTTTTGTTAAATGTAAGCCAAAATCATCACAATTAAAAGAACCAAAGACTTAAACTACTTCAGTCTGTGTGCATTGAATTTATTTAATACACGAGTTTCACAATTTGAGTTGAATTACTGAAATAAATGAACTTTTCCATGACATTCTATTTTATTGAGATGCACCTGTATTTGATTTCTCTCTCTCTTTCTCGCTCTCTCTCTCTCTCACACACACACACACACACACACACATACACTGAAGCCTGTACTTCTATGCTCATTATGATTGTGTACATAAATAGACGTACCTGTGTTACTACTATAGCATGCAGTCACAGATGCTAAAGGTGATTAAAGGGTTAGTTCACCTTAAATTAAATATTTTCATCATTTACTCAACTTCATGTTGTTCTAAACCCATATGATTTTCTTTCTTCCATGGGATAAAAAAAGAGTATATATTGCAGAATATGGGGACTGGACCTGTCGAGGTCCAAAAATGACAAAAAAAGCACAATATACAGTGCATCCGGAAAATATTCACAACGCTTCACTTTTTCCACATTTTGTTATGTTACAGCCTTATTCCAAAATGGATTAAATTCATTATTTTCCTCAACATTCTACAAACAACACCCCATAATGACAACATGAAAGAAGTTTGTTTGAAATCTTTGCAAATTTATTAAAAATAAAAAACGGAAAAAAAAAAAATCACATGTACATAAGTATTCACAGCCTTTGCTCAATACTTTGTTGAAGCACCTTTGGCACCAATTACAGCCTCAAGTCTTTTTGAGTATGACGCTACAAGCTTGGCACACCTATTTTTGGGCAGTTTTTCCCATTCTTCTTTGCAGGACCTCTCAAGCTCCATCAGGTTGGATGGGGGGTGTCGGTGCACAGCCATTTTCAGATCTCTCCAGAGATGTTCAATCGTGTTCAAGTCTGGGGTCTGGCTGGGCCACTCAAGAACATTCACAGAGTTGTCCTGGAGCCACTCCTTTGTTATCTTGGCTGTGTGCTTAAGGTCATTTTCCTGTTGGAAGATGAACCTTCACCCCAGTCTGAGGTCCAGAGCGCTCTGGAGCAGGTTTTCATCAAAGATGACTCTGTACATTGCTGCATTCATCTTTCCCTCGATCCTGACTAGTCTCCCAGTTCCTGCCACTGAAAAACATCCCCACAGCATGATGCTGCCACCACCATGCTTCACTGTAGGGATGGTATTGGCCAGGTGATAAGCGGTGCCCGCTTAGAGTTCAGTCTTTGTTTCTCATGGTCTGAGAGTCCTTCAGGTGCCTTTTGGCAAACTCCAGGTGGGCTGTCATGTGCCTTTTACTGAGGAGAGACTTCCGTCTGGCCACTCTACCATACAGGCCTGATTGGTGGAGTGCTGCAGAGATGGTTGTTCTTCTGGAAGATTCTCCTCTCTCCACAGAGAAATGCTTGAGCTCTGTCAGAGTGACCATTGGGTTCTTGGTCACCTCCCTGACTAAGGCCCTTCTCCCCCGATCACTCAGTTTGGCCAGGCAGCCAGCTCTAGGAAGAGTCCTGGTGGTTCCAAACTTCTTCCATTTATGGATGATGGAGGCCACTGTGCTCATTGGGACCTTCAATGCTGCAGAAATGTTTCTGTACCCTTCCCCAGATCTGTGCCTCGATACAATCCTGCCTCTGAGGTCTACAGACAATTCCTTGGACTTCATGGCTTGGTTTGTGCTCTGACATGCACTGTTAACTGTGGGACCTTATATAGACAGGTGTGTGCCTTTCCAAATCATGTCCAATCAACTGAATTTACCACAGGTGGACTCCAATCAAGTTGTAGAAACATCTCAAGGATGATCAGTGGAAACAGGATGCACCTGTTCTCAATTTTGAGTGTCATGGCAAAGGCTGTGAATACTTATATACATGTGATTTTTTTTCATTTTTTATTTTTAATAAATTTGCAAAGATTTCAAACAAACTTCTTTCACGTTGTCATTATGGGGTATTGTTTGTAGAATTTTGAGGAAAATAATGAATTTAATCAATTTTGGAATAAGGCTGTAACATAACAAAATGTTGAAAAAGTGAAGCGCTGTGAATACTTTCCGGATGCACTGTAAGTAGCACAATAGTAGTATGATTCATATACTATATGCCAAATCCACTGAAGCCCCTTGTTTGAGCAACCGAAGAAAGTCGTTATTCACTTAATATCTTCCACTCCGCTGTAGCTCTCAAATCATATTCAAATAAAATATGGCACGTCAAGGCTTGTCGCACCAGTTTGACATCAATGACAAGAACCAATTATGTTTGACATTGTAGTGAGAGTCACACTGGCACCAACTGAAATGAACTGGGCCTCATACAAGACACCAAAATATGTGGTGATTTTTGGTCACACTTCACTTAAGGTGTATGTGTGTGTAATAATTAATATCAGACGGCCCCTCCCTCCATCCTCAGGGCACCAGCTAAGGAGTTTCTCCTTAACAGTAAAAGAAATATGTAAATTGTAGGGAGTTCTGATTAATCTGAAGGATTCATAAAATTTGGCCTAACCTTTAGAGCTCTTCTGTATTAACAAGCATTAACAAGAATAACTAACAAAAACTACAAAATGGTACTAATATGCTAAAAGATCAAATAAACGAATAGCTAAATAATTTACATAGGATAGAAATATGCAAGTGGTTGAATTGGATGTAGCAATGGCAAAGTATGACTATTATCTTATGGAAAGATAAATTGCTGTTTCTCTGTTAATTAATAAGGTGAAAACCTTATTCCTGATTAAACAAATAACTCAGATTATTTACAAGATATTTGATAAGTGTTATAGAAGTGTATCCTGTAAACAACCCTCTGGACGGGTTCTCGGGACAAAGGTGTTTTAGAAGTGTATTCTGTTAATGACCCTCTGGACAGGGACTCAGGACAAAGGTGTGGTCATCCAAAGGATAGTTTTATACCTTCCTGATAAGGAGGAGATTTCAGTTTGGTGCTTCTTGTTTCAGGGTTGACATCAGAGGGGGACCACACAGTGTGGCTCACCCTCCCTTCTCTGTGTGGAACATTTGCATATTTTAAAGTACATAGTTAGAACAAAGTCTTTAAAGTTTAATCTCTGCATTGTTCCTTTTCCAAACCTCTTCAAAAATACTCTTGGCATTTATCTGAAGATATAGAGACCAAACATGATATTAAATTGTGGCAAGGAGGAGGGCAGGGCCAGGCCGTGACTACGCACGCCCGGCCCCCATCGGGCAAATCAGCCGAGAAGAGTGATAAATGCAGCCGGATGCGGCAGCTGCGTGTGTCTCTTTCTCTCGAACTGCTGTATCTGACTGCACTTATCCCCCTCCTTGGCTGATTAGCTCGATTGGGGGCCGGGTGTCCGTAGTCACGGCCTGGCCCCGCCCTCCTCCTTGTCACATAAAAGATTAAATATTACGCCCATTGTCCTGCCCTCTCAGTTCCTTAGTGCCCTGAACTCTGGGTCTCCTTGTGCCCTGTACTCTGCTTCGCTAGCTGCTCTGACCTCTGCGTTCCCAGCTGCACTGACTTCTGAGACTCCAACTTCCCTGACATCTGTGTCTCCAGCTTCCCTGACCTCTGAGTCCCCCTAGTGCCTTGACCTCTCGAGTCCCCTGGCCATCCGCCTTGTCTGCCTGGTCCCCTGGCCGTCTGCCTTGTCTGCCCTAGTCCCCTAGCCATCTGCCTTGGTCACCTGGTCGCCTGCCTGCTCCACCCTGGTCTCCTGGTCATCTTCTGGATTTTCTGTTGCCTCAAGCTGATCTGCTGGCTCAGCCCTAGTCTCTTTGTCGCCTGTCGGCTCCACCCTGGTTTCCTAGTTGCCTGCTGGCTCAGCCCTGGTCTCCTGATTGCGTGCCGACTCTGCCCTGGTCCCCTGGTTGCCTGCCTGTGATGCCCTGGTCTCCTGGCCTCCTGCCTGTGATGCCCTGGTCTCCTGCCTGCGATGCCCTGGTCTGCTGGTTACCTGCCAGGACCTCTGTGGTCACCTGATCACTCTCCGGTGCTGCCTGATACCCTATGGTCTCCACTCCGTCCTGACCCTCATCCCCCCTCCCCGCCCCTGTGGTTTCCAACCCTACTGCCCACAGAGCCCTTACCTGACCTACCCTAGTTTGTTTATTTTTTGTCCTATGGGACTTTCCCCTAGCAGCCAACAGAGGTCGCTAGGCGCTAGGTTTTGCATGGACTTTTATTTTGAAGTCATGTTTTGGTTTCTTGTCTTGTCTTAGTCCTTGTTCCCCTCTGATTGTTCCCCAGCTGTGTCTTGTTAACCTTGTTTGCTCCAGTGTATATATTGCCCTCATGTGCCCTCTGTCTTTGTCTGTTCTTGTTTCTTCCCAGGATGTAGTGTTTGTTTTCTGTTTTCTAGTGTTTCCAGAGTTTGTTTTGCGTTTGTATATATTTCTATTAAAGCTGCATTTAGATCCTCTTTCGCCATGTCTCTTAGAAACATTACACATGCACTTCACTTCTACTGGTCAATTTTGGATTTGAACAATTGATTTATTGAAACAAAAATATTAAACCCAAAATATTTCTAAATTCAAATTACACTTCAAACAAGTCAAGTCATTTTTATTTGTATAGCGCCTTTCACAACACACATCACTTCAAAGCAGCTTTACAGAAAATCGTGCATTAACGGAAAATGAAACTGTACTATCTATAATGTTTTAGAGTCATCATTGTGTAGTTTGATAAAATACGATTGTGAATTGTGTTTAAAAATAAGTAATTAAATAATAATTGCATTTAGAAACCCAAACAAAATTATAATCAAAATAACGAAATGGTAAAAAAATATATACCAAATTGAAACATTTTACCCTTTTTAACTTCTTTCACAGGCACCTTTTGCAGTGAGATAAAAATCACTCTACGACAACAGGTGGAAAAATACCAATAGAAATTAGATTATAATTGTACAATTGCAAATATAAACAGAATAATAATTACTGAAAAATAAACCATGACCCATAGATAACACAAATCTCATACATTTTTGTTTCATAAGATGGCTAAAACTCTGATTGTCTGGGACATAGTTTTATGTTCCACCATATTTTCAGAGTTTGAACATTTAATACCGCCTGCTAGTGGAATCTCCAAACTGCAAATGCAGGAACTGATTTTAGACTTTGTGCTGAAAACTTCTGAAGATTCTGAAACGTCTAAGCGCAATGACCTATTTCTTAGGACAATAGCAAATTGCGCTTTGCGTCACTTCATTAACATACAATACACAGTTTGCACACATACACCCACAATAGCGCAAACACTCCCACCCATACCCACTTGCGTTTTGTGCTGGCATGAAAATTGCACTTAAAATTTGCGCTCAAATATTGGATAAGACATAGCGCACGGTCGTTACGGGTAGTGCATGAAAATAGAGCTCAGAATGTACTAACTTTCACAGACTCTGGAACAACTTTTACGTTCTCCTGACATAACTTGTGCAGGGATGAATAATATTAACCAATCATATCAATCCAATCAACCAAATTATCCAATCAAATCCTGTTGGATTCCACCCAACATTATTTCCCATTCAATATTTTTCATTAAGTTTCTCTCTGAAATTCATATTGTGGAAGTTAATTGCATTGCAAATGCCACTTAATGTTCTCTTTAAAACAAATCATGCCTAATGTTATTGTGCTGTCCTTAAATGTTCAACAGAGACTTAAAGCAGCAGCCGCCCCTAAAGTCCTTAATGTTCTGTTGTCATAACACTATTATTTCTGTACGTTTTGCGCATGCTGTACAGTATATTCATACACACAAACTGTAAATGTTAAGCTGTACTCTATGTGTGTGTGTGTGTGTGTGTGTGTGTGTGTGTGTGTTAAGGAACCTGCTGAAGATGTTTAGTGAGATTTATTACTGGGACCAGTTGCTGTTTGAGATCCCTTATTACATCACAGATGTGTATCAGCTCAAAGAGGAACTTAGCAGCCTGAGGGAGAATGTCCTGCTGGTGGTCAGAAACTACAACAGGTCTGGAGGAGAGACTGTTTCTCTTACACACACAGTCACACCTAGATTAACACAAACCTATAACTGCAAGGACCTCCAACAAACTACTCTTGTTCTTAAAGGGTTGCTTCATCCAAAAATGAAAATGTTTTCATCATTTACTCAACCTCATGCCATCCCAGATGTGTATGACTTTCTTTCTTCTACTGAACACAAATGAATATTTTTAAAAAAATATCTCAGCTCTGTATGTTCATAAAATGCAAGTGAATGGTGCCCAGAACTTTGAAGCTCCAAAAAACATATAAAGGCAGCATAAACATAATCCATCAGACTCCAATGGGGATGGCATGAGGGTGAGTAAATGATAAGAGACTTTTCATTTTTGGGTGAACTGTCCCTTTAAATTATGATTCTTGAATTGAATTACAGTAATCTAATGATAATTACAGTACTCTAGCCCCTCCCCTTAAATACACATTTCGGTATAAGTAGATTTTAATCAGGACATTATTTTGCCAATTTATGAATAAATTATATACATGTATTCATTCTTTTCTATATAAATGCATTCAGTTCTTTCAATAGCGAGACTGGCCCTGCAAGTCAGTTTTAATATTCTTTTTATTTTTGTATATTATTTTTTTTATATTTGACAACTTTTTTCTTGTAAGTACACCTTTAAACACACATGCATAATTGCTGATTACACACAGTACATATTAAAAAATTGTACTTGTCACGTAACTTCCCTTCTTTAATATTCACTGATTACTCTTCACCTCCTCAGCCCACACACATTTACATTTAAGTAGGGCTGCAACTAACGATTATTTTGATTAATCGATTAATCAGATATATAACAAAATTTATATGTATTTCATAAAATTTTTATTTTTTTTAAGAAACAGAAATTATAAAGGGTGTAAGGATTTGGTTTACTGTGCTGAACGATTCTATACTCTCACAAAACTTTGAACAAAGCTTGAATAGATATGTTTGATTTATATTATTATTATGTTGGGCCTCATGTATTCAGAGAGAAGACAAAGGCAGGCCTAACACAGTCGTAAAAACCTAACTCAAGCCCCCACATTCCAAGTAAATTATACTGACAAAAATCGCGCCAAAATCAAACAAAGGGAGTCCAAAACAGACTACAAATCCCATGGAGCCTTGCTCACAAAAGGATCGAACTCTCAACTCCTATTGGATGAGGCACACAACAGAATGCACCTCAAACCATGACATCATCAGGAGTTGAAATACCTCTGAAATGCTTTTGGGATTTGCTTCCAGCAACTTTGTATGCAGCGTGTGGACTCAGCTCTTTGCTGCTCTCAGGTGCAACCTCGTGGCACAAGGAAGTAACGTCCGACTTGAAACTGTGGCCATACAATCTCCATCACGCTGGATGAGTTGAGATTACTCTGTGTTCAACTGAACACTCTTAACGGATCCGAAGGCGACCGCCGAGCAATTCGCATCTTCATCCGTTTGCCTACAGAAGTGAAGAGATTAAATATTTCTCTTCCATCTTCAATCAAGTCGACAGTTCTGAGTTCTCTGCCAGCCCGCCGAGAATCAACAGCCGTACCGCCCGCCGACAGAGCGAGGAAATGGCCTCCCGTCATCACCCGAGCCTCAAGGAACCAGGTCAGAGTTAAAGGACGGAGGAAAACACATTCTACTTGTTTCCTCATGCGATTCAAGTAAGAGGTTTACGTCTGGGCAGAGATAGAATATTATAGTGTGTTATTCTTGTGTTTCAAGGTTTTTGCTTGTACAGTTTACGGACCGCCATATCCGCTCATTATTAATACTCAGGGTATTAATTATCACGAATTTGTTTTGCTGTGTTGTGGTCCAACCAAATTGGACTGTTGTGCAATTTCGCCATCGCGGGTGAGACAGATAAACTGAGTTCATCCATTAAAGAGTCAAATAACGCGGGACTGTTTACAAGCCGTCCACCGCGTCTCTGAGCGATGAACTAACAGCTGCTTTCTCTCCCACGATCGCAAAATCGACTTTAGGGCTGTCAATTCTCTCTCTCTCTCTCTCGTACTAACCACACACACACACGCACGCACGCGACCCCTCACAAACAGTCTGGCACACATTTTTGGCTCGTAGATAGCTTAAATGCTAAAGCCCAGCTTTGTCCCTAAGCTATCGTACAAGCGGATACACGTGGTAACTGGTAGACGCCATTGACTGGTTTCTCTCCGCCCACATTCGCGGCCATATTCTCTGGCCGGAAGTCTCGCGTGACATACTCTCCACGGGAGTCATGTCTGCCATTTTGTGCGCATCCCTCCTTACACACACACACACACACACACACACACACCCTCATGTGTTATAGGATTATTTTGATTTCCATATCTAATCATATCACTGTTTAGTTTGTAGTTGTATGTCGGAAGTTTATTGACTGCATTGTATTAATTATTAATTGATATTACTGCATAAATAAACTTTGTTTATATTACAAAGAGAAGTGTTTTGGTTTGTTTTGCATACGCCTGTGTCATGCTGATGGGATGTCAGTGCTCGGATTTAAGCCTTCATTCATTGTTTTTTCCCGAAAATCGATACGCTTCGGATGTCGATTTTCCTAAGAAAACAATCTAATATTGAGACTATTTTACTATCTGGTTATTAGTCCCTGATTCCAGGGTGGTGCCCCGTCAATGTTAATCCTTATTAATATTCTGTTGATTTTTGATAATTGATAATTATCTTTGATGATTGTTGAATTTGAATAATCAATAAGCTAGTGTTAATTTTAATTAATGTTTCATCGATGTTAACAATTAACGATTATCTTTGATAATTGTTTATTTAAAGGATTAGAAAAGCTAACACTGATTCTCATCAATGTTCTATTGATTTTAATAATTAATAATTATCTTCGATAATTATTAATTATTGCTAATAACCAAACCTGCTCCTAAACGTAGCGCACTACATTTACTGGAGCCCCATATGAGGTTTTAATGAGTTAGATTCAATTAATTAATTTAGTTATTAATTAATAACTAAATAAATAATTATTTCTGATAGTAACACTCATCTAAACAACCAGTAAAGCCCTACATCTGTAACTATCGATTTTATCGATTAGTTGTTGCAGCCCTACATTTAAGTACTAACAGAGTATTTACATTCCATCTGCCTAGACATATACAATCTCCATTCTTTAGCACATCCAATCTGGAGAAAAGCACTTGAATTAAACATGTACACACATACACACTTCCACGGAACAAAACAATTCACACTCGTACCACATTCTGTAGTGAATAATAACCTTCTCCTCTTTCACATAAGCCTCTCAACGCGCACACACACACACTTACAAGCACTTTAGACTGGAGGACTCATTGTAGCTCTCAGAGGGACATAGTGAGTTATATTTGTCAGTATTGTCACCGCATTTAATACATTCTACTCATGCTAGCTGGAAACAAACACTTAAACCCAGCACAAGCTAAACAGGCCACTTGCCTCCAATGGTAAAGCACATCCACTAATACTTGTTAATCAGTTTTTACCACCCTCTTGTTCTGATGTATTTTTTAAAAAAGGTACAAACTTTTTGTACCCACCTTAATCAGAATCCTCACTCTTTTGGGAAGACCCAGTTAGACCAGAATGAATTTCCAGGCTGGTTTATGCTGGTCGAGCTTGTGAACTAGCATTGCTATGCTGTTCACCAGCAATACTTTTTTTTTCTGGTGAAGCTAGTCTTACATCATGGTCTTTCTGTTGAAGCTGGTCAGCAAAGGAAGTGGTTAAGCTAGTTTAGAAGCTCAGACAGAACTCCAGTACACCAGCATCCAAAACACAATTTAGTAGAGAAACCACCACCTAAGCTCCATTTGAGTGGATTCTCAGAATTGCAGAGAATTCTAGCTCTCTAGAGTGAAGTACCCTAACATCCCAGAGTCAATTTAGTCTAGCTTTGGTTGATTAGTTTCTTTTATTTGTGGCACACAGATTTTTGTGAGTGCTATGGGGCCAGAGGGCCACATTGCCCTGGTGAGCGGGGGTTAAGATGTGGTCTGAAATTTGAGCCCTGCAGCAGACAGCGAATGCTATAATGGATTTAGTGGTCAGATAAATGCCAGGTGGTATTTTTATTGTACAAGACCAGGAAGGCCAAGTATAAGCTTACCACTACAGTTTAATAGCTTGTAAAGCAGATGTCTACAGTGAATGAGAGACATTTGGAGCCTGTATGTGGACGAGAAAGTGTTTGGTATTGAGTTGTATTTCATTTTAAAGACTCTAAGGGGGGAATTCACTAAGAATTAATTGCGGCCGGTTAAAGGGCTGTTTATTTGCATGCACTGTCTGAGCTGGTTTAGTGCCCAATTCACTGGAATTATGCAGATCAGGCAACGGCGCAAACGCTCCCATAAAATCTGTGCTGAATGCTATTTGCATACTGCAGTTCTGATTTTGTTGGCCGGTTCTGATTGCTGTATAGAGGAATGCGATCTGGAGCACTTTGCCGGGACTGTACAACATCACTTCACTACTGTGATCCAGACATCTGAATCATCTCTTTTTGATGATTTTCTACTGCTATGATTAATTGAAAATTTACTGTAAACAAGCATAACTTTTAAATATAATTCAGTTTACCAACTGCTTTGCTCAGGTGGTAATAGTGAGATGTTAATAGCACTGGACAAACTGCACAGAGTTTTGTGAATGAAGTGCAATCAAAAATGAGCCTAATTTACATAGAAAGGAGGCATTTTTGCACGGAAGAGAATGACATTGACTTAATTGAAATACTCAAGACGTGATAGTTTGCGGATAGTTAGTGAGAAAGATGCAGGTTTTTTTGTGCTTAAGTACCATGCACAGAAGTGACACAACTGTTTAGTGAAATCGCCACTAAGACTTAAGACCTTGAATTTTCCAGCAGAATTAGAGTTATACCAACAGCTTTGAGGTTGGACTGTGAGAGGAAAAGTACAAATCACCTATGTTATGTTATTCACCAGTTGCTGCTAACTTTATTAGGAACTGCTTTGAGCAATCAAAATGCATTAAGCAATCAAAGGTTGCTTTTCAGCCATCATGCCGAACAGTTCTCATTGCAAAACCTTACTGTTCCGTGCTGATCTGGGCCATGTGGTACAAATAAGAAAATCAGATCCGTCATTTGGCTACAGTGTGAGAGGTTAACATTGGAGCGAGTGCGCTATTGAGGATGATCGTATGCAGAGACAATTTAGCAGAGACAGGCCACTTCTATTGAAATGAATGGGAGAAATTGGAACGCCCAACCAAGAAGCTCTAGCAGTCAACGGATGTAGAAAGGAAGTCCTGCCTTACAGGTAAAAGAGCCAATCACCTTTTAGATACAAACATTGACTGTCAATCATCTCAAGAACATGCATGCGCATTAGCTACACAAGCCGGGAAAATTGCGTTTTTTAGCGTAATCTGAGGTAAAGAAGCACAATTTATGATACCAGCATTGTCAGATTTTACTGCTGGTTTGAAATATGTTCTTTAATCGTAATCTTGACCAACCATTTTTGAGATTTCAGTGTTCCCCCATTCAAGTAGATAGGAGCTGTACTGACATGACTGTAAATAGCCTCCCGAGAGCATTCCAAAGATGGCTGACAGTGGACTGACTTGCTAGAAAAACTTTAGTGCATGTTCCAGTTTTTAGGACTGCTTTTTTCCTGGGTTGTACTCTGCTATTACACAGGAAAGACTAAGGAAAGCAAAGAGAAAAAGGCTAAAGGTTTACCATCATGTGCTGAGGGCTTGTGTATGCCACAGGACACAAACACACAAAGGTAAACGTTCCCAGACTAAAAAAGATATTTATGGACAAATTACAATACAAGTATTACAGGTGCATCTCAATAAATTAGAATGTCGTGGAAAAGTTCATTTATTTCAGTAATTCAACTCAAATTGTGAAACTCGTGTATTAAATAAATTCAGTGCACACAGACTGAAGTAGTTTAAGTCTTTGGTTCTTTTAATTGTGATGATTTTGGCTCACATTTAACAAAAACCCACCAATTCACTATCTCAAAAAATTAGAATACATCATAAGACCAATAAAAAAAAACATTTTTAGTGAATTGTTGGCCTTCTGGAATGTATGTTCATTTACTGTATATGTACTCAATACTTGGTAGGGGCTCCTTTTGCTTTAATTACTGCCTCAATTCGGCGTGGCATGGAGGTGATCAGTTTGTGGCACTGATGAGGTGGTATGGAAGCCCAGGTTTCTTTGACAGTGGCCTTCAGCTCATCTGCATTTTTTGGTCTCGTTTCTCATTTTCCTCTTGACAATACCCCACAGATTCTCTATGGGGTTCAGGTCTGGTGAGTTTGCTGGCCAGTCAAGCACACCAACACCATGGTCATTTAACCAACTTTTGGTGCTTTTGGCAGTGTGGGCAGGTGCCAAATCCTGCTGGAAAATGAAATCAGCATCTTTAAAAAGCTGGTCAGCAGAAGGAAGCATGAAGTGCTCCAAAATTTCTTGGTAAACGGGTGCAGTGACTTTGGTTTTCAAAAAACACAATGGACCAACACCAGCAGATGACATTGCACCCCAAATCATCACAGACTGTGGAAACTTAACACTGGACTTCAAGCAACTTGGGCTATGAGCTTCTCCACCCTTCCTCCAGACTCTAGGACCTTGGTTTCCAAATGAAATACAAAACTTGCTCTCATCTGAAAAGAGGACTTTGGACCACTGGGCAACAGTCCAGTTCTTCTTCTCCTTAGCCCAGGTAAGACGCCTCTGACGTTGTCTGTGGTTCAGGAGTGGCTTAACAAGAGGAATACGACAACTGTAGCCAAATTCCTTGATATGTCTGTGTCTTGATGCCTTGACCCCAGCCTCAGTCCATTCCTTGTGAAGTTCACCCAAATTCTTGAATCGATTTTGCTTGACAATCATAAGGCTGCGGTTCTCTCGGTTGGTTGTGCATCTTTTTCTTCCACACTTTTTCCTTCCACTCAACTTTCTGTTAACCTGCTTGGATACAGCACTCTGTGAACAGCCAGCTTCTTTGGCAATGAATGTTTGTGGCTTACCCTCCTTGTGAAGGGTGTCAATGATTGTCTTCTGGACAACTGTCAGATCAGCAGTCTTCCCCATGATTGTGTAGCCTAGTGAACCAAACTGAGAGACCATTTTGAAGGCTCAGGAAACCTTTGCAGTTGTTTTGAGTTGATTAGCTGATTGGCATGTCACCATATTCTAATTTTTTGAGATAGTGAATTGGTGGGTTTTTGTTAAATGTGAGCCAAAATCATCACAATTAAAAGAACCAAAGACTTAAACTACTTCAGTCTGTGTGCATTGAATTTATTTAATACACGAGTTTCACAATTTGAGTTGAATTACTGAAATAAATGAACTTTTCCACGACATTCTAATTTATTGAGATGCACCTGTATATGAAAATAGTATATGAGAATATTTTGATTTTGGTTTTAATGAACTAGTAATCTACTTCTCTGAAGAAACAGGCAGAGTTGGGGTACTCAAGTTTGGACTCGGACTCGAGTCCGAGTCACGAGTCCAATTTTAATGGACTTGGACTTGTCACAGACTCGGATGCATTTTTACTCGGACTTGATTCAGACTCTAGCCTTTGGGACTCGGGATTTATTTCAGAGTCCAGTCGAGTCCATGACATTTGTGATGCAATGAAATAAATAAATAAATAACAAAACAGAAATTAATGAACACATCTCTGTCTGCATGCAGCTGTATTAACCCCTGAAGTCGTAGACGTAGCCAGAGTTGTTTCACTGTGTTTAAGCAAACACACGCACATACACACATACGCACGTGCACAGGCACACTCATCAGTCAACCAATACGCTTGAATGTTACTACAGAGACTACTGTATAACATTGACTACCGAGGTGGCTGGCACGACAAAAACATAAAGACGGATATGTATCCAATGTAATAGAAACTAAACTAGGCAGTTTCACATGATACGGGACCTAACAACTGGTAAAATTGAGTGTGGCGTTTGTGCAGCCAATATGGTGTTCGCATTGCCGTTTCATTGTAGTTAAAAAGTTAAAATCAAGAACTTCATTGGGTCAAGTTACCCACATCATGTCTCTTACAGTTTACTAAAACAGCAAATCGCAATAAAAATACATAAAAATAGGATTAATATTGAATATTAAGTCTTTTTAGGCGTAATGTATCTACACATGTAGGTGTCTGTAGTCTCTTGTGGTCCATGTAGTGTTATCTGCATGATGAATTAACTGTGTACTTGTTAAATAGTCTGGGATTTATTTCTAAAGTAGACAATAACTCTAAACAGATAAAAAGCACCTATTTATTGTTGATTGACTATTTTCAAAGCATTGATGAGCTGCTTAAAATACATTCTTTTACAGCATTTGTCCACCATTCACAACATTCAACCATGCACAATAACATATTAGGATATTTTGGGCAGTGAAATGTTTTGTTTATAATTTCATTATAGACTATAAAATAAATGTATTATTCAATAGAGAGTGTGTATGAAACTTCATGTTACGAGATGAATTTAGCTGGTTATGATGTTTTATTTTACATTTTTATTTTATTTTTATTGTAAACCTTTTTTTCTTTTTTTTAGCCTATATCTCTGACACATTTGAAGGATAAATTTATGACTCAAAATTATTATTCTCCATGTTTTTGTGGTTAAAGAAGAGCTCAATTAAATTTTCTTTGGTTGGTATTTAAAGATTTCAGACTGATTGCAGACCAACGCGGCTGCCGCTCAAGAAAATATCAATTATTATTGTATTTTTTTTATCTTCTGCGACAGCTGCTGCGAAACGCACACGGACACATCAGGGATTTAGGTACACGAGCAGAACACAGAACTGCCCTGCATTGTGCGGTTTCCCACAAATTAACTAGAAAATCATGTCCGTGACGACATGGCCCTAATATTATCAGTTGGCTTTTCCAGTGTTTTTGGATGTAGCATTTGCAGTCAAATCATGAGACGTAACTTCTCAGCGAGTGCTAATTACTACTGTGTTGACTCATTTGTATGTACTGTATTTTCCCAAATCAGTCGGCAGATAGAGAAAAAAGATTCAGAAAGAAATCTCAGTATAGAAAATTATTTCTTTAGATGGGGATAATTTTAAATAAAACTAAATTAAATTGAATTGAAAAATTGAAAATGAATTAGAAATAAAAACTAAATTAAAATGTTAAACATAATAACCTTGGTTGTAATGACTAACGCAGCTTTCACATTCTTTAGTCTATGTTTGAGTTGAGGGGAAATAGCATCAAATAACTGAAAATGTCAACAGAACGCAATAAGAATTGTGTTTTGTCTTCATACACCTAAAGCATATACTTCCATTCTGAAACCACTTTGAAGTCTGTTCAGCATGATACTAATCATAAAATGTATATATAAAATGCAACAGAGGGTTTTTTTGTTACATTTATATTGACAAACTGTTTTTCATAGTTGTGAAGTTTAAAATGAGCTTACCATATTGATGTTGAGTTTATGGTTACAATTTTAATTCAGATTCATGAACAGATTCATTCAGACTTAGATTCGACTCAGACTCGGCCTGTTATGGACTCTGTCCCTTTTGGACTTGGACTCGACTCGGACTCGGCCTGTTATGGACTTGGTCCCTTTTGGACTTGGACTCAACTCGGACTCGATTGTTTAAAGACTCGGACTTGAGTCGGACTTGACTAAGGTGGACTCAAACCCAACACTAGAAATAGGCGTGTAGAAAAATAAATGTAGGGTACAATACTAGTTAAACCACCATCATAAAATCATGAAGATACACTAAATATACACTTTTTTTTATTAACTTTTAGATAGCACTTTATTTTACAGTACTGTTCTACATTTACGTACTATATAATTACAACAACTACAGTAATTACAAGGTACTAACCCTAAACCTAGCCCCATCCCTAACCCATGTTAAGTACATGTAGTTAGCTAATATTACTCAGTAATTTCTTGAGTAAGTACACAGTAAGTATACTGAAAGTACACATACTGTAAAATAAAGTGCAACCAACTTTTATTTACTTCAGACAAATATTAGCGAACTTGGCTACCAATAACTAAAAGCACACAAAGCACAAACTAAAAGTTACCTTGCCGTTGGCTAATTGACAATCGTAAGTGGTTCTGTGAGTCGGACAGTTGAGTACAGTTAGCTAACCTGTCGAGAATTCCTTGTGCTGTGCTTAAGTGGAAATGCTACTGTAACCGTTCTGTTCTGTACTCAGAACCGTTCACTCCGAAGCTGCTAAAGTGAAAATATGAGATACAAAGTCACTTTGGGTCTGTTCCAAAACTTAGTGATCTACCTCGCTGTCTCCTGCCTACAAAGGTTGCTGTCTTCTATGGCAGCATCCTTACTGAAATGATGCCTCATAAGAGAGCGATTTGGCACATCCGCGCATCTTTTAAATAGCGCTCCTCACGTGCAATGCACTGGACGCCTGACTTGCAACTGATTTCAATACAGGTGACGAGAGAAACGACGCCATCCTCAATTGAGCATAAAGACGCACAGCACACACACATTTTTGGTAAAATTGTCAGTTTTGTGTCATATTAAACTGTTATTTATCTATACTTTTCCATAGGGAAAGGATTATATGTATATTTATAATCAAAATTTCTCTCATTTCATCCGCCACCGGATTAATTTTTCTGCCGAGCTCATTACAGTGCATTCTGGGATCGCCTACACGGGGAAGGATACATACGATGCTACCTTAGAATTTGGCCAAAAGTAGATATCATAAGAGGCAGCATAAGCACTCCTATGTTGTCTTAAAATGCTGCCTCTGGAGGATGCTCACTGGTTTTTGGAACAGACCCTTTATATTCAGGTTTTTGTGACAGGTGCAATTTTACTGAAATACAGTGATGGCCTCATCATGAATGATACAATGACCTTTGTCACAAATAGCACACAAATCAGTGAAATAATTCCATTTTCATGTGGACAAAATAAAAATAATGCAAAATACAATTTCATGGCAGGAACATTTTTGCAAATTCACACACCATTGGCATGTTTAGCAAAACATTTCAGTTTGGACCATGAATACAGTCCTTCAAGAACAGAAGGCTTTGCCTGTGTTTTGTTCCAGTTCACCCGTGTCCTTTTTAATGCCCAATTTTGCTTTTGTAATGCAAGAATAAGGCAGCAGGCTTCACTGAGAATGGAAGTTCGACTCCGCCGAGTGCAATTGTGTCTTCTACAACAAAGAGCAGAAAATCTAGCAGAAATCTATTCACTTCCACTGCCGGCTGTCCATCACTTCTACATTGTACAAGGCACTAAGATATTAAAGGACTGCCATTGCCCTTTAGCCATGTGGTAAAGACACACACACATACGCACAGGCATGCCAGCAGAAATATGAATGCCCCATCCACTTTAATAAAGGCCACACAGACATCTCTCAGAATAAACAGATCCAGCGTTCACAATGAAATCCAGCCAGTCTCGATTCATTGCCACCACTGTGTCCTGGTCTCACTCACTCCTCACTCTCATGTTTGTGTGTTTGTGTATGTGGAGAGAGAGCTAAGAGGGAGATCAAGTTTATGTCAAAGTTAGACATCCGTGGAGCCCAAAACGAAAAACTGACAACAGCTTTAGTGGTAACGAAGAAATGTGGAGAACATGACACATCTAAGCTTACACACACCCACACACACTTAGAAACATAAGTATATATTCTAGACACACATGCATGCAGGGTAATCTTCCCTTTTGAGGCTTATTTTATGTGACTTGTTTTATCCCATGAAAAGCCTTGAGACGAGTTGGATCCAGAGCTGGGAGGAAGAGTGAGAACATGCAGCATGTCAGATGTTCATAGAACCTTCACACAAACGTACAGAAACGTCTCAGCAACACTGCCCCTCCGCAGATTGAGTAAGGAGCTGTTGGATGAGAAAAGCCTGATGCTTTGTGGATAAGAACAGTCTCCTTTGATTTGAGGCACAGGGACAGGGTTGAAATCTAATGCTCTCATTTTCTGTGGAAGAGAGAGAGGGAGACATGAGCTGGAAAATCCTGCAGGAAAACCCCTGCTGCTCCATTTGAATGTGTTTTCCATCCTTCATCCACCACGTTCCCCCTTACATCCATTCTAGCCCATTCTGCCTGTGCACACTCTTTTTCATTTCTCTATTTTTTTTCTTTGTCTTTTCTTCCCAGAGGAAAATTGTATTGTTCAGAGGTTGCTCTTTCATAGCTCAGGAGACTTTATGGAGTTCTCAGTTATGCTTCATTCATGTATCAACTTTGTGTCACAAGATTCTCCTAAAATCCCTTAAAGGAATATTACACCCAAAAATGAAAATTCTCTCATCATTTACTCACCATCATGCCGTCCCAGATGTGTATGATTTTCTTTCTTCTGCAAAAACATATATATATATATATATATATATATATATATATATATATATATATATATATATATATATATATATATATATATATTAAGAATATCTCATCTCTGTAGATCCATACACTTCAAGTGAATGGTGACCAGAAATTTGAAGCTCCAAAAAGCACATAAAGGCAGCATAAAAGTAATCCATACATCAATTTTTGGAGGGTTTAAAAGCAGAATTGTGAAGCTTATAATTTTATAATTAATTCTTCTGTTAAAACATATGTATTGTTTGAGATGTAAAGCTGTCTAAATCGTCGTTTTAGGGTTTACAGCGTTATGTCACCATGGCAATGAAGTTGTAAAATTGGATATAACTTTACACAGAAAAAGTATTTTATTACTCTAAAATCATGTTAACATGCATATTGTTACGTCTTGTGGCTATACTTTTGAAACGATGATTATTTTAACATTTACAGATTGACTCCTTTCGCTTCCATTGTAAGCACCTTTTTTTTTTTGTTTGTTTTTTTTTTCTTTTTTTTTTGAGAAAAGGAGGGGCATGTTGAGATTTAATTTTATGGTTATCAGCATTATGCCACAAATGCTGTCATTTGAACTTGTATTGAAGCCAGAATATTCCTTTAGGAGAAATTAAATGGGCACAAATGAGACAATACAATTCACATACAGTTAAAGTATAGAAATATGTTTATATAAATAAACGAATACACTTGTATATTAATAAATGTATTAATGTGGACAGTCGTCTTTCAAAAGCAAATATTGTGGTTACAGCAAAGCACTTACAATGGAAGTAAATGGGGCCAGTCCATGGCCATTATAATGCACATTGTTTCAAAAGTCCAGTATTAAAACTTTATTGTCTTGACAACAAAACCCTGTAATTCCGGTACTTAGTAAGCGATTTTATCATGCTAAAATCATGTTAACATATACAAAGTTTACCTCTTGTGGCTATACTTTTGAAACAATGTGTATTTTATTGTTTATTGATCTCAATTTAATGTCATTGTTCTCTAAAGATACTTTAAGATACTAAAGAGACCTCATTTGTGATTTTTCTTTCCTACAAGTCTCATGCTGTTTTCTCAGTCAGTTGTTTTTTCATCTTTCTTTCTTTCTTTCTTGTCATTTTTGCATGTACTTTTCCTTGTGCGTTTGATGATTAGGTAGGACAGCATAATGGAGGAGCACCTGAGCTTCAGTGGCGTGGCTCCTCTCAGAGCAGTTAGTCAAAACTACCTGTGTGCAGCCCCTCACTGCAGGTGAAGAACTTTTACTCCCATGTGTGATTGTTCTGAACAGAGAGATGCCTAAAGCAAAGTTTGTTCACAGGTTCACAGGTTGATGTAATAACAGTTAGTGTGATGCATATGGCAGCAGTTACGTCTGCTGAGCCTATGTTGTGCTTAGGGATTAACGTTTGCCTTCTCTCTGTTTTTCTTGCTTTCTCTTTCTTTTAATCACTCGTCTCTCCTGCGGGTGCAATAAATGGTGGATGAGTATAATGCCGCTAACCTGGCTATCTCTAAGCTCTGTGCTCAGATCAGTGAGCTGTGAGCTGCTGTTGGTGCGTGTAGATGGCAGGGTGGTCTATGGAGATCTGGAGTTCCAGGAAGATCAGCAGAGTCATCAGCACAGCCAGCTGCTCCAGCTGAAGACTGCTCACCAGGACATTGTCAACATCATGGCCAGAGTCTGTGGGACCTTCCACACAGATGGCCCAGAGGTTAGACTGCATGTGATTTGTGGCTTAGGAGGTTGTCTATTAAAGCAATAGTTCACCAAAACAAATGACAATTCTGTCATTATTTTCTCACTGTTTTGTTACTCCAAACCCAAATGGCTGATTTCCATACCAGTTAATATTGACTCACTTTAAAGGTTAAAAAACACCCAAGTATCTTAAAAGTAGTTCATGCGACTTGTGCATCATATTCCAAATGACATTTTAGTTGGTGGGAAAGAAGTATGTGTGTGTATTGCATAGTGCATTCCTAAAGTATTCAGACCCCTTCATTTTTTTCACATTTTGTTATGTTGCAGCCTTATGCAAAAATGCTTTAAATTATTATTATTTTTTTTCACATCAATCTACACTCCATACACCCTAATGACAAATCAAAAACCATATTTTTGATAACTTTGCAAATTTATAAAAAAACAAAAAACAAAACTGTAATATCACACTGACATAAGTATTCAGACCCTTAACTCAGTACTTAGTTGAAGCACCTTTGGCAGCAATTACAGCCTCAAGTCTTTTTTGGGTATGATGCAATAAGTTTGCACACATGGATTTTGGGATTTTCTGCCATTTTTCTCTGCAGATCCTCTCAAGCTCTGTCAGGTTAGATGGGGACCGTTGGTGGACAGCCATTTTCAGGTCTCTCCAGAGATGTTCGATTGGGTTCATACCCGGGCTCTGGCTGAGCCACTCGAAGACATTCACAAAGTTGTCCCTAAACCACTCTTTCATTGTCTTAGCTGTGCACTCAGGGTCATTGTCCTGTTGGAAGTTAAACCTTCGGCCCAGTCTGGTCCTGAGCACTCTGGACTGGGTTTTCATTAAGGATATCTCTGTATTTTGCTGTGTTCAACTTTTCTTCAACCCTGACCAGTCCCCCAGTCCCTGCTGCTGAAAAACACCCCCACAGCATGATGCTATCACCACCATGCTTCACGGTTGGGATGGTATTGCTCAGGTGATGAGCTGTGCCTGGTTTCCTCCAGACATGACGCTTGGAATTGAGGCCAAACAGTTCGATCTTCGTTTCATCTTACCAGAGAATCTTGTTTCTCACAATCGAGAGTCCTTTAGGTTCTTTTTTTCAAATTCCAAGGGGGCTTTCATGTGTCTTGCACTGAGGAGAGGCTTCCATCTTGCCAATCTGCCATAAAGCCCAGATCGGTGGAGTGTTGCATTGATGGTTGTCCTTCTGCAAGTTTCTCCCATCTCCCAACAAGATTGACCATCGGGTTCTTGGTCACCTCTCTTATCAAGGCCCTTTTCCCCTGATTGCTCAGTTTGGCTGGGCGGCCAGCTCTAGGAAGAGTCCTGGTTGTTCCAAATGTCTTCCATTTAAGAAGTATGGAGGCCACTGTGCTCTTGGGAACCTTCAATGCAGCCGATATTTTTTGTAGCCTTCCCCAGATCTGTGCCTCATCACAATCCTGTCTCTGAGCTCTGCATGCAGTTCCTTTGACCTCATGGCTTGGTTTTTGCTCTGATATGCATTTTCAGCTGTGAGACCTTATATAGACAGTGTGCCTTTCCAAATAATGTCCAATCAATTGAATTTGCCACAGGTGGACTCCAAACAAAGTGTAGAAACATCTCAAAGATGATCCAGAGAAATGGGATGCACCTGTCATAGCAAAGGGTCTAAATACTTATGTCAATGTAATATTTCAGTTTTTTTCTTTTAATAAATTTGCAGTTATTAAAAATATGGTTTTTGCTTTGTCATTATGGTGTATGGAGTGTAGATTGATGTGAAAAAAATAAATAAAGCATTTAAATGTGTGTTGCTTTGCCAGGCTGCAATGTAAACTAAAGCCTATTGGCTATTTTTTTATTTTGTTTATTTTTTAAAGGATGAGCTGTTCAACATATGCCGCCTAAACTTCGTTTCTGTTGGAAATACATCAACACACCAAGGAAAATGCGCTCATCAAGGTAGTTCACAGGACTTTAAAGCAATAAGCTACTGCATTAGGAACAGAGATTATTTAGCCCAGCACAGAACACTTGTATTAAAATGAATGAGAGAAGTAGAGCTGTTCTGGCTTCCAAGAACCTGGAAGAGAATTTGCCATGGGTTGCCTCAAGATTCTCCTATTGGTTTTTTTTTTGTTTTTTTTAACCATAGGAAATCCATAGGTTTTGAATTTACGTGTAAAATAAGGTATGTGGTAAACATTACTTGATATGTGGAAGTTTTGTTCTAAAACATACAGTAAAGTACACACAGTTATATCTCAAATGTGTAATTTTAAGCAACAACTTAAAAACAGCTTAAAAATTCACATTTGAGATATGAAAGTGTGTCATTTATGTTGTAGAACAAAACATACTGGTGTCTTAAAGGATAGTTCACCCATTGTTTACTGTGTTGTTTTGACCCAATATGACTTTCTTTCTTTTTCTCAACACAAAGGGAGAAATTGTGAAAAAAATTTGTGCTCAGTGATTTCAGTAACCTCTTCAAGCTTCAGAAGTATAATAAATTGTTCTATGAGGCTCCTAATTGTAATGAAAGCATACGATCAGCTTTGGTGAGAAACAAACTAAAATCGAATGTATTATTGACCGACCATTGATCTCCTGTGTGCATTCATGAGACTGCACGAGAGCAACAGTACACTGCTCCCTCTCGCGAGAAGGGGCTTTCAAGTGAAAACATGCTCTGTTTATCTTAAAACAGGTCTGCCACAGCGATAGTAACAACAGAACAAAACACAGCTACACACAAACCAGAACTTACTCATGTCTGAAGAATTTGTAGTCCATTGTCCATCTATGTCGAGCGACAGGACATTCTGTAGATCGCTTGGTTTCTATTTGCGGTGTCACGCCAGGTAACCCCATCCGCTCTGAACTGGCACAGGTCCAAAAACTGAATTGAAGCCAGCAATTCACTTGCTGGTTAAAAACGACTTGATTTTGGCAGAGAATTTTACATTTACCAAATGTTTCACTGAGGTATCGCTCTATTCAGGCAGAGTTTTGTCACACACACTGGTTCAGTCTGAACCATTCAGAATGAAAAAGACGTAACATAAACCGGCACCCTCCGCCTTTCACTCCGGTACATCCAGTTCACTTCTGGTAACTGAAACATCCAAAACCTCCAAAACACTGTGGTTCCCTGTACTCTCTGTCCGACTGTAGCATCTGGATGTGTATGTGTGACTGTTTGATTGAGTCTGGTTCAAATACTGTAAATAATGCTAGGCATAGAAATGCATTTATTGTTCGACTACAAATGACTACTGGTTTGTGTGCAGCTGTGTTGTGTTCTTTTGCTACTATCGCTGTGGCGGAACGCCCCTTCTCGCACAAAGGAGAGCAACAGTCGGTTTCACTAAATAATACATTTGGTTTTGGTTTGTTTCTCACCAAACCTCATGGTATGCTTGGTATGAGTCTCATGTGATAATTTATTGGACTTCTGATTTATACTTTTGTGTCCTTTTGAAGCTTAAAGCGGTGGTCACAACAAACTGTCATTGTATGACATCACTGAGCACAAATTGTTTTCACAATTTCTCCCTTTGTGTTAAGAAAAAGAAAGAAAGTCATTTGGGGTTATAACAACACGGGGTGAGTAAACAATGACTAAATTTTCATTTTTGGGTGAACTAACCCTTTAAAGTAATGTTTACCACAGATCTTATTTTACTCATAAATCCAAAACTGCCATTATAAAAACCCATAGGAAATTCCAGAGGGAGCTCATGACGAATTAGCCTTCCAGGTTAACCTGCAAACAGCTCGATTGTAATGCCTAATATGATGGATGTACAAAAGGAAGCCCCGCCTTACATGTAAAATAGCCAATCACCTTTTAAATACAGACATTGTCTAAAGACATTATCTGCGCATTAACTGGACCAGCGTTTTTTTTTAGCTTGATCTGAGCTAAAAAAAGCACAATTAATGATAAGGCTGTTGTCAAAATTTACTGCCGAGTTGAAATATGTTATTTGATCGTAATATGAAATATGATTTTGACCAATCATTTTGGAGATTTCTGTCTTTCCCCAGTCAAGTAGATAGGAGGTGTACTTTCATTCCGCAAGTATCCTTAGAAAATAACTGTTCGGGAGCATTCAAAGATGGCCACAGTTAAAGGGTGTTGGTGAACACCTAAAACCAATTAACCATAGTAACGTCACTGTAATGCACAGCCTCTATTATCCGATTACTTTTGTAAAACAGCAGCAACAGCAATTTTATAATAAACACCAATGTATAATAAATAATGTAATACATTATTACTATAGGTGCACTTATTTACTATTAGACTAGTCAGCCCATGTTTACCTTAAGAGAATGACTCCACACACACCATGCAGCATCAGCTGTCTTTGCTGACATTTTCAACGCTGCATTTATGAAGGGTTTGTGAGTGGCGAGAATGTCCACATAGCGGAGATGATGAGAAACAAAAGCATGCATATCTGCATTGTAAATTCCTGCTGCTTGCATTGTCATGAACAGTGCTAACGAAAGTCATGTCCCACTTGCTGAGAGTTTCTGCCAGCCTCTGGCCAATTTTGGATTCGTTTCAGGGTGGTTTGCGAGAATGTGAACACTCCAAATAAACTCAGTCAGAACTATCCATTTCATAATATCAGCATTACTGTGTACTTGTGTTTGCTGGTGATTACATGCACTATATGAGCAACAGTTAACAACATATATAACTGAATATGATACTGTTTGTGTGCGTGATGTGTTCAGGTGCTGCAGCAATGAGTGTCATACATGGAAAAGATGGACCGGATGGTCAAGGAGGCGTTTCATGTAAATATAAAGCGCTCTCTGCAGGAGCTCTCTAAAGCCATCAATGGAGATGGCAAGACCTCCCCAAACCCCTTATTAAGGGTAGAGGTGGTACTGAGACAAAACACCCCTGGATCTACTGCTCTCTTTGTCTGATCTAGTAATGCACTAGTCACTGACTTTGTTTGCGAGGTGACCCTAATATCACATTTAAACATCTTTTTCACAAACACTCTCTGTGCTTTCTGGGCAAAAAGAATACATAACAACTCTAGCACGGTGAGTCATTGTGAATCATTGCATTGGTCACAGAGAGCTACTGGCCATGTTTTTTACATACAGCATAAAGACACTATCATACATCAAGCAGAGGGCATACAGAACACAGCAACCTCTATAAATCACAGCTGTGGCAGTACGGCTGTGTTATTCAGCACAGTTTCTACTGCTCAGCTTTATAGAGGTATATTTGGCCAATGGGTAATGTCCCATGATGCTTAGTCAGCTAAACACACACACACAGAGAAAAAACAGAAGTGTTAGTGTGACTTTAGGAACTTAATTGAGTGTATTTTAGGGACAATGGTTGCTTTGATTGGGCTGTGGAGGCAGACTGCCCAAGGCAGAGCACTCCAAGAGCCAGAGGGAAGGGAAATACATTACTGCTCGCTCAGGACAAACCATAACAACTACCCTTTAGTGGAGTTTTCCTGTGTGTTTGTGTGTCCAGGTGGATTTTTCTCCCTCTCTCCAGAAATTGGCCCAGATAGTGAGTAGCATTTGCACTCAGCTCATCAACAGAATCTCAGCGTTCAAACGTCTACCCGACCTGCTGACCCACCAGCACTCACAGAGAAAACCCATTCACAGCATCATTGGTACACACACTGTCCATTTCATTCACCACATCCCTCTATTTTCCCTTTATGATCTTCTATATCACTGCTTTTACATATTCTCATTTCTCTCCTCTCGGTCTCACCTCTCTATTTTCCCACCCCTCATTACCCCTGTATATGCCCCTCTGTCATTCATTCATTATTTACTCTCCTCTTCTTCCTCCCAGATTCCTCCATTCCTGCCTCCCTCTCCATCTGCTTTTTCCTGTCTCTCTGCAGCTGTCCTTCAGCCTGTGAATGCTCATGTGGATCTGGTGGGCTGTATAAGTGAAGCTGACGTGGCATTTCAATCAGTGACAGCAGTGTCCTGTATTGTAAGATGATATACACCAGGGGTGCCCACACTTCTGTGGCATGAGATCATAATGCTCTTATTGTAATATCTACCATGCACAACAAAATCATACATTGAAGACAGTGTTGTCACGATACCAAAATTTTAGTAGTTGGTACCAATGAACCAACTGAAAATGAACCTACCAGTGAAATTTTATGATTCTCGATACCAAAACTAATACTAATTTGTTTCAAGTTCTCAAGTAATTGTTCAAGACAATTATTCAAGTTTCTAACAATGATGTCAAGCATTCATGAAAACATTCAGTGGGTGGGTTGCACCAACAAGTATATTACTTAAATTTAGATTAAATCAAGGTTTATCTGTTAATTCTGTTGCACCAAACTTTAATGCAAACAGTAAATGCGGTGCCAGCCTTGCGATGCATGCGAGGGGAGGCGGTCAATCTGAGACCCGTGCCACTTGCGTCTTGTTGCATATTATCTGTCCTTTTCTTAAATTATGCTGCCGTATTTTAAGGCTTGTACACACTGCTGAGACATTTTCTCAACCTATCAGCTCTGTGTGCTAATGATCTACCGCTAGGTTTAAAGTCCACCATGGTGGACAAAATGAATCACAGGTGAAGGTTTCAATCACAGGTTAAAATTGTAATCTCTGATTTGTTAAACAGTATTTCAAATTAAGTGGTTCAACGCAACTCAAATTAAGATAAAACTTGGATCAGCAAACCCTGGATTAGCTCTAAACTCTGTTTAATTTAATCCATTTTGGTGCAACCCACCCAGAAATGGAAAAAAGTAGGTCTATTGAAATGTTATATAAAACTATGTAGATTACAGGTCTTCACTATTTGATTGATTACAATACATTAATACTTTTTAAACCTACTAAAGTTACCCAGCCAAGAAAAATGAATGGTTGTTGTTTGATTAATATTAAGGTCTATTTGGCTGCATTTACACTGCAAGTCCTAATGCACAGATCTAATATTTTGATACAGTACTGAAACTGCTTTTTTTTTTTTTTTTTGTCCAGGTGTTTACATTCACTTTAGACATAACTGACTGTGTTTCTATTGATACATCGCCAAGACAGGTATTTTAAAGTGTATTTGACTGTAACACAAGCGCGTATCCGCATAATCCACAGCACATACAAGTAAGCACACACACTGAAAGAAGCCAGCTGTCAGTCAAACTGTGTCAGTGCATGGAGGGTGAATTACCGAAACATAGGATGGGAGGGGAAGAGTCATTTACATTCATGATGAAAGCGATACCTGATGGGATGATTCAATAAGAATCTTTAGAAAGCGCTACCTGATCCCGATCAACGTAACGTGTGGCCCTGCTGTACACCATACAAAACTATGTTAAACAGCATTGTTATCATTCTTTTATTATTATTATTACACATGCAGTTTTTATTTAAGTGAACTACAAAAAAGGAAGTTGGAATACCAGTTCATCACCTTAAGTATAACACTTCCCTTTTATATACATTATATACTAAAGTAATAAGCTACAAAAGACGTGTGTTTCAGTGACTTTACCGAAATCACTGTGTAGTAATATACCGATCAGCCACAACATTAAAATCACCTGCCTAATTTTGTGTAGGTCCCCCTTGTGCCGCCAAAACAGCACCATCCCGGATCTCAGAATAGCATTCTGAGATGCTATTCTTCTCACCACAATTGTACAGAGCAGTTATCTGAGTTACCATAGACATAGACTCAGTTCGAACCAGTCTGGCCATTCTCTGTTGCCCTCTCTCATCAACAAGGCATTTTCGTTCACAGAACTGCCGCTCACTAGATGTTTTTTTTTTGTTTTTGGCACCATTCAGAGTAAATTCTAGAGACTGTTATGCGTGAAAATCCCAGGAGATCAGCAGTTACAGAAATACTCAAACCAGCCCGTCTGGCACCAACAATCATCTATGCGATTATCTAATTAGCCAATCGTGTGGCAGCAGTGCAGTGCATAAAAACAGCAGATATGGGTCAGGAGCTTCAGTTAATGTGCACATCAACCATTAGAATGGGGAAAATATGTGATCTCAGTGATTTCGACAGTGGCATGATTGTTGGTGCTGAAAGACTTGGTGGGAACAGGCCTTTAGCAGGAGGTTTGAGACATGCATGATGTCATACTAATGTGAAGTAGCTACATACGCGCGTTTTTCATTTCGCCAGAGGTTTTATATCCATAACATCATCAGTTGTGTATAGCATAAGGTTGTCAGCAGTTGTTTGGCACTGACAAAGGTTTCTCTGGTGTGATGCACAATTGTCATCTCTCTTTTTCTCTCTCCCTTTCTTTCTGTCTCTGTTCCAGAGCAAGATGAAGAGATCTGTAAGATCCAGGCAGCCATCGCCACAGGTATGGTAACAAATGCCTTCTACCTACAGACCTACCTGAAGACCTGGGACAAACACAGAGTGATCTGGGAAATCAACAAAGATGCCTGTATCCACAGCTATCAGCGGCTCAACCCACCGGTGTCTTTGTTTGACGCTGACATAGATTGTTTAAAACACACTATTGCCAATACACAAAAATGAAACAAAACGGAAAAAAGAAACAAAACAAAGCAATGTGCCAGTAATGAAATAAAATAAGTAATGGTAAATGGTAACAATGTTATGGTTCTAAAAGCTAAGGCTCAGAAACGACTGTAATGCTTGAAAAAGTACATGTACTGGGGAACAAACCTGTTGTGAACTTGTGAATTATTCATAGTTCTGGAATTAAAACTAGAGCTGCTCTAGTTAACTAACTCACTCACTAGAAATTCAGAGTTTTTTCTCACCACTTTATGCATCTCTTCTCATCAAAAATAAATGAGTCTTGATGGGACATCTGAGGGATGTGTGTGAGGTCATGTGAGACGTGACCCCAATGTAATGCCCTTTTAAACTTTATTGACATGTCTGTAGCACAGAAATGGCATTCCTGAGGGCAGGGTCAACATCTCTACCCTATAGATTTCATCTTCACATACCAAATCGTTATCATGTCAACAGTGGATGTTTGAATGTGTGTGTGGCTCATCAGTAATGTGATTGTGTGCAGTGAGATACCATATATTGAGTGTGATTGTGCATTAATGACCTTGCATGTTTGAATTGTGCTGTCTGTACTGATCTTTAACTAGGACACTTATGTGATGTTTGACATCCCCATTTAACTCTCAAGAAGTAGTTTTTGTCCCCTAAAATGACAACAGTTCTCTTTTGTGGGGTACATGTGCTGACCGTCATTGCTCCAACATGTATTTTATTTTTTTTTCTAATTCCTAAATGTAACTTCTTGCTTTATTTATTATTATTATTATTGATATTATTATTATTATTATTATTATTATTATTATTATTATTATTATTGTTGTTGTTAATATTTATTTATTTTCACACCTGAATTGACACTTTTTACATATTAGGACTTGGTCACAGAGACAAATTACTGAATGTTAATTCTTGGGTAAACTCTCTATATATACAGTAATGAGATAATGAGGTGACATAACGAAAACTGGTATTTACAGGGACAGCCATCTTGACTAAATAAAAAATATTGCATCATCTCACAGATCAATTTAAAAAGTAATTTAGTGATCAACATTGATAATTAAAACCAATGTGCGCTATTTTAAGAGCATGACGTTTTGGTTTTTCATGCAAGCATGCAACCTGGTCTCATAGTGAAAACGTGACTCTATATACATTTTTGCAAAACACTTTATATGTGTCTCCAGGCAGTGTTATTATAGTTTTGGATTTTTAATTTAGTTTTTATTTCTATTTTATATTAAATTTGTCATTGCAATTTAGTTTAGTTTTTGTTAGTTTTCACAGTTTGTCTGTTAGTTTTAGTTTTGTTTTTACGTTTTCTCAGTGTTTTTTTATTTATTTTTTTATTTTTTTTATATATAGTTTAGTTCGTTTTATTTTAGTTTTAGTTTAAGTATTTTTTTATGGCTGCCAAAGCTGAGAGTTTAATGGTGTAATTTAAATGTCTAACATCATTACATTTCTCTGGGCAGTCTTTTGTTACCTCAAACTAGTGGTGTTTTCAAGTTTAATGTGGATTGTAAATGTTGCAAATCATATAATATATGGGCAAAGTGACAAAAGACTTTTAAGCTTGATCCACATTGTATCCATATGTATTTCATTAAATGATTATAAATCATTACTGAACTAATCTTTGGGGAGTAAACAAATAAAGGGCTAGTTCACCCAAAAAATTAAAGGTCTCTAATCATTTACTCAACCTCATGCCATCCAGATGTGTATGACTTACTTTCTTCTGCTGAACACAAACGAAGTTTTTTAGAAGAATATATCAGCTCCGTAGGTCCTCACAATGCAAGTCAATAGGGGCCAAAACTTTGAAGCTCCAAAAAGCATATTACGGCAGCATAAAAGTTATGCATACGACTCCAGTGGTTAAATCCATATCTTTAGAAGCGATATGATAGGTGTGAGTGAGAAACAGATGAATATTTAAGTCCCTTTTTACTGTAAAACTTGACATCAGCAGTCTCCTTTGCAATCATGATTTTAAGCTTGGTTATATTTCCCAGCACCATCTAACACTCTGCGAACTGTACTAGTAAGTGTAATCGAGCTTGAAATCATGATCATTCCTGTAGACTGCAATTGCAAGTTTTACAGTGAAAAAGGCATAACATTTTGGTCTGTTCTCATCCAAAACAGATTAGATCACTTCAGAAGACATGGAATAAACCACTGGAGTCTTATGATGACTTTTATGCTGCCTTTATGTGCTTTTTAGAGCTTCAAAATTTCAGACCCCGTTCACTTGCATTGTATGGACCAACAGAGCTGAAATATTCTTCTAAAAATCTTCATTTGAGTTCAGCTGAAGAAAGAAAGTCATATACATCTGGGATGGCATAAGAGTGAGTAAATTATAAGAGCATTTGTGGGTCAACTATCCCTTTATCTTTTTGAGTTTTAAAATTAATGATTTTACTTTAGGATATGTGGCAGAACTCATTTCATGTGCACTGGTGGGAAAAGCAATGGTAAAGAAAATGACAGAAATTTGAGGTAAATCTAGCTAAGCTTATAAACAAGTAAAAGTTAAAGTAACGTTATGATGTGAAAGTGTAGAAGAAAATATACAAATTAATTTCAAATATATATCTTTTCTAGAGAATAATTTTTCCTCTGTCCTTCTTTACCAGTAGGCCCTGCTGCTTAAACACATCTGGGATTTGGTCAAAAGAGGATCTTCAAAGGTTCTACTTCCCAGTATTTAATATTTCTTAATTTTTGCTTTTGACTAAGGTAGAAGACATCCTAAGCTTTCTTCAAAGGTATAATGTTAGGTTGTGTCATTTGGATCATAATTCAAAGTGTCAAGAAAAGAAAAATTTCCAAAATTGTCCCACTTTGCCAATATGCACCATATTATGTCAAAAACAGAAACTAAAATTAATTCAAGATCATTTTATTTTATTTTAGTTAATTTTGGAGTTTGGAGTAAAAAAGTATTTTAGTTTAGTTTCTGTTTTTTCCAATAATTTCATTTGTATTGTAGTTAACGAAAATAATTTTAGTTAGTTTTTGTTTTAGTTTTCGTTAACTATAAAAACACTGTATCCAGGTACAAATCACTGCAGTTTCTAGATGAAATGAGATTTATGTCTTATCAGTAATGCAAAATAAAATAAAATAAAACTAAAGTAAAATAAAATGAAATAAATTAACAGTGCAGTTGTAACGAGGCAGGCGAAGATGGAGGATCTAAATACAGCCTTTAATGTAAACAAAAGATGACCAAGGTAACTCAGAATAAAAATGAAAACAAAACACAGGGAAACAGGTACAGAACATGACAATACATGTGACAGAGCCCCCCTTTTAAGGAGTGGATTCCAGATGCTCCAAAAAAAATTTTATCCATGGGGTGTGTGGGAAAACAGGTAGTACAGGGGGGCACAAGGGGAAAGGGGAGCAGAGGAACAAAGCAAAGTTAGGGAGGCTTGAGACCAAAGCGGAGCTGGAGGGAAGGAGAGACAGGGCGATGCTGCAGGCTCGGAGGACCAAGCTGGAACCAGAGGTTCAGAGGGCTGAGGTGGAGCTGGGGGCTCGGAAGACAGAGGCAGAGCCGGTGGGAGTGAGGACCAAGGAGACCAGAGCAGATCAGACGGATGGCCAGGAGACCAAGGAGACCAGAGCAGATCAGGCGGACGGCCAGGAGTCCTGGGAGGCGACCGCAGGGTCGAGACAGTGTCAGGAGGCCTGGGAGGTGGCCACAGGACAGGGACTGGGTCAGGCGGCGGAGCCGCTGTAGGAGAAGCCTCTGGGGGAGTGGGTGGAGCCGCTGGAGGAATAGTCTCTGGGGGAGCGGGCGGAGCCGCTGGGGAAATAGTCTCTGGGGGAGCGGGCGGAGCCAGGAGAGGCTCGAGGGGCGAAGCCATGGAAGGCAGAGCCATGGCAGGCTTGAGGGGCGAAGCCATGCAAGGCGAAGCCGTTGCAGGCTCGAGGGGCGAAGCTGTGGAAGGCGGAGCCATGGGAGGCTCGAGGGGCGAAGCCATGGAAGGTGGAGCCGTGGGAGGCTCGAGACAAAGAGTCCTGGATGAATGAGAAACGACCTCCATGGTCGCGAACACGGGAAGAGACTCAGGAACGACCTCTGTGGTCGTGTACATGGGATGAGTCTTGGGAATGACCTCTGTAGTCGTGGGCATGGGCAAACACTTGGAAACGACCTCCGTGGTCATGTACATGGGAAGAGACTTGGAAACAACCTCTGTAGTCGCGGGCATGGGCAGAGACTCGGGAACGACCTCTGTAGTTGTGGGGATGGGCAGAGACTTGGAAACGACTTCCATGGTCGTGTACACGGGAAGAGACTTGGGAACGACCTCTGTGGTCGTGGGCATGGGAGGAGACTCGGGAACGACCTCTGTGGTCATGGGCATGGGCAGAGACTCGGAAACGACCTCCGTGGTCATGAACATAGGCAGAGACTCGGAAATGACCTCCGTGTTTGTGTACATGGGATGACACTTGGGAATGACCTCTGTAGTCGTGGGCATGGGCAGAGACTTGGAAACGACCTCCGTGGTTGTGTACATGGGAAGAGACTTGGGAATGACCTCTGTGGTTGTGGGCATGGGAGGAGACTCGGAAATGACCTTTGTGGTTGTGGGCATGGGAGGAGACTCAGGAACGACCTCTGTAGTCATGGGCATGGGAGGAGACTCAGGAACGACCTCTGTAGTCATGGGCATGGGCAGAGACTTGGAAACGACCTCCGTGGTCGTGTACATGGGAAGAGACTTGGGAACGACCTCTGTAGTCATGGGCATGGGCAGAGACTCGGGAACAACCTCTGTAGCCGAGGGCATGGGCAGAGACTCGGGAACGACCTCTGTAGTCATGGGCATGGGCAGAGACTTGGAAATGACCTCTGTGGTCGTGTACACGGGAAGATACTTGGGAACAGAAACTTTTCTTCTCTTCCTCCTCCTCTGGATGGCCGAAGTTGGCAACGCTGGCTCTGGGACAGGCAAGGCTGGCAACGCTGACTCTGGGACGGATGAGGCTGGAAACGCTGGCTCTGGGACAGACGAGGTTGGCAACGTTGGCTCTGGGACGGACAAGGCTGGCAACTCGTTGGCCGTGGCAGGCGTGGGTGTTGGCTCGTTGGCTGTGGTAGGTGTGGGCATTGGCTCATTGACCATGGCAGGTGTGGGCGCTGGCTCGTTGACCATGGCAGGCGTCGGCGCAGGCTCGTTGACCGTGGCAGGCGTGGGCGCAGACAATTTTTGAGGTAGGGTCTTCATGGACCTAGGCACCAACATCAGTGGCAGATCATACAACTTAGAGACAGGGGCTATGGAAGGCTTCGAGACAGGGGCTGTAAAAGGCTTCGAGACAGGGGCTGTAGAAGGCTTGGACATGGGAGCCGAAGACGCAGGTTTTGGCCCGGGGTTCCCGCCATAATCCACTGTATAAAGGGAACCGCAAAGTTCCAGAGCCTTCTCCACATATTCGCCGAGCGTCCAGTGAGGATCAGCCGGAGGCATCAGTTCCCTCAGTGCACTATTCAGACCGGCCCGGAAGAAAACCACCAGAAAGCGGTCTGGATAGTGCACTATATTTGCCAGCTCTAAAAACTCACGGACGTGATCCTCAACTGGACGGTCCCCTTGTTGAAGGAGCAGAATTCTGACGGCCACTAGATCCATTTTTTTTAGGTCAGTCTTTCTGCAACGAGGCAGGCGAGGATGGAGGATCTAAATGCAGCCTTTAATGTAAACAAAAGATGACCAAGGTAACTCAAAATAAAAATGAAAACAAAACACAGGGAACCAGGTACAGAACATGACAATACATGTGACAGCAGTTAACAAAAAAGTAGAAATTAACAGTTTTTAGAATTTAACCAAAATGGAATAAATTTAAAAGTAATATTATTTGAACAAGTAATTAAGAAAGATAAACTAATAAGACTAAATGTGCAAAAAAATTAAAAATAATAATAATAATAATAATTGTGATAGTAATAATAATTTTATTGATGGAGACCCAAAAAGTCAAATCACTCATTGTCCTCGTTCTATGACAGATAGAGTATTCAGGGACTGTGTATTTTCAATTCGAAGGGCACTCCAAACAACAAAGGGAACAAGGGTACATCACAGACATCAATACATTACTTCACAGGAAGGGGAGATGGAAATTTACCCACCAGCCATTGTGAACCATGAGAATACTACACAAAGTTTGGCTAAAATAAAAGCTACAAACAAAAGGAGTTAGAGAGTTATCTTAATGTGTTTGTATTCATCTTAATTCACCTCAGGTGTGCTTGCTATGCAATTGTGCACAAGTGTCAAGGGTGCAAGACGCAATAGTTAGACCCGTTATCATGACAATTGGTCAAATACTGTAGCAGTTAAGAAGACACACATGTTGAAAAATAACCAAAAGACATTTATTTTTATATTAAAGAGCAACAGTCATTTAACCTATGGGTCACAAGACTGAAAATTTAGATTTATTATATAAATTGATATGGAAGTAATAAACTTTATATTACATGCATTTACACAAGTATATTATGTCCTCTTACTTGAAACCCGTTATCTGCATGACTCCTGTGTTTGATGACATTGCAGGATATTCCAAATTAACTATTTTTTTTTCAAGTTAAGTGAACTTCAACAGATATCCCGTGCTCAATGTGTGTTCTCTCTCTCTCTCTCTCTCTCTCTCTCTCTCTCTCTCTCTCTCTCTCTCTCTCTCTCTGAGGTGGCAAATAACATCCAGGAGGAGGAGATGGTATTAAGTTTGCAGTTTGTGTTGCTGGACTGTCCTCCACTTAAATTCTCTCTGTTGCAGCATTGTAAAGAGTGGCAAAGCAAGTTCACGCAGCTGCTCAGCCTAATGGCCAATGCCAAACTCAAAGAACTTCACAGCTTTCTGCAGGACAATGCTCTCAGGTATGTGTGAGGAGAACAATGTGTAAAGAGAGAGAGACACTTAAGCTCTGTCCCAAAGCCACTAGCTTCAGCTGCATTTTAAGGGATCGTCCTAATTTAAATGGAACCTCATTTGTAACTGATTGGAAATGCTGGTAACACTTTTCAATAAGGTTCTATTAGCTAACGACATTAGTTAACATGAACTAAGAATGAAAGTTTTACTCCACCTATTATTCTTGGTTAATTCGAATTTTTTATTATTATAAGTTATACAGTCGTTAATGCATATGAACTAACATGAACTCATGTCACAATCGGCCACATTTTAGAGCACATACTGCCTTGCTGTCGATGTCCAAATACATTTTTGTGGTAATCAACTTTATGCCAAAAGTACTGTCGACTGAGCTTAACTTGTATTGAACCCAGAATATTCCTTTAATAAGCACAATAATACATGGCAAACAGAAATATTGGACAAAAGAGTTCCTTTCACTCTATGCACCAGTTTGGATGAAAATCTTCACTGAGATTGTAGCAATGCATTCTATGAAGGAGACATGCAATGCTGTTTTAGATTTTTAGGACCAAACATCCGTTTACTGTTGACGTGCCGCAATGGACACTTACAGTGAAGACAGCATCATTGACTGTATTGGGATCTATTTGCTTTTGACGCAGTGCTATGCATGCATCTGCTGTAGACAAGGTGTGAGGGTTGGAGGTTGGTTCTAAACAAATAACTCTAGTAGTTAAACTTTAGCACATAACCTGTTCATTTGTGCTAAGGACAAGAGTAAAACCTCAAATTGTGTAGCCCTTAAATTGAAAGATGAACTCAAACCATATCTATGTACCAGATTTTCATAGAGATTCTGGGGTGAGCTCTTTTAACTTGGGCCTGTCGGACACCACCCACAACACCCCAGCCATCCCCCATGATGGCAAAAATTGTTGTTACATAGGTTGGCAGCTCACTAAATTTTATGATAGAGGGTCTGTATGTGGCCAGCTCCATTTGTAATGTGTACAGTAACTGTGTCTACTTCTATAAGAAAAAGCTAGAAATATTTACCACACTTATATAGTCAAGGACTGTGTGTGTGTCTTTACAGGGTGTCTCAGCCACCACAGACTCTAGAGGACATGGTAGAAAGTCTAAAACTACTGGAAACTCCTCAGGCTGATCTAAATAAGATCGAATGTAAGATTCCACCTATCCATGAGCAGTTTGCCATTCTTGAGAAATACAAGGTTACTGTCGGCCCTGCTGTGAGTGTCGCACACACACACACACACACACACACACACACACACTCCCTCAAGTGTCCTAGTCAAAATATCTCCTAAACACACTTTCATCTCTTGCCCCCATTGCATATTTGACTTTACTTTTATTTGACTCAGCTTTTGCTCTCTGTCTCTAACTCTCTCTGTGTAGGTGTTGGAGTTGCTTGAGGCTCTGAATGGAGAGTGGGTGTGGTTCCAGCAGGTTGTGACTGACAGTGACATTATGTTAAAGAAACACAAAGACATTATGAAGAGCAGTCTGATCCTCTCCTCGGAGGGGTTTAAGAAGACGCAGTCTGCTTACAGAGCTTCAACAACACTGGTGAACACAGCACACATGCACACAAACACAGCCAGTAGGTTTATGGCCAGGGCTGTCTCAGTCCCCACTGTGAGCTTCACATCCCAGCATGCCTCTTTTACTGTAGGTCAGTTCACTACATGGGCATCACCGCAGGTCTTTGCTTGCTGAGACTGTGGGTGTTCTGCATGCTGGAGTGTGCTGTGTAGAGCCATCACCCTCCCACACGCCCCATGGCACATCACAACCAATTAGCCTTGAGATAATGTTTCAAACACGATGAAGCCTCACCTACAGCAGAAGTGACCGTCACACTGACATCCTGCCCTTGACTTGGCTCTCGGCCTCTCCACCTCCCTGTTTCTCTCTCTCTTTCATTGTCTCGTACAGCTGCTCCACCTCCTGCTGGTGTCTCAGTGCTGTTTATTCTCTGCTCTATTAAAAACTAGATAGAAAGTTCTTTTTTATGTCTTTCACTGCCACCTCTCTGCACGAACAAAGTTGGATTGTGCCGAACTGTATCAAACAGAACAGAGTTCTCGTCCTACTTTTCCTTCCCTCCTGTACGTTCTTCCCTTTTCTGCATTTCTTTGCTCACTTTCACTCCCATCTCATTTTCATTGTGTTTGCGTTAACGTGTTATCCTTGATAGCTCTGTGAAGTCTGTTGTTTTTCAGTTTGATCTCCAGCTATTTCTTTTCCCTGTTTTTTCCTCTGTTCTTCTCCTCCCAGTGTAAATCTAAAGCCTTCCATCTTGACTTAGACAAAGTTGGATGTTTGGCACACGCGATTAACGCAAAACCGTCGCACTGAGTCAACACATGGCGAAAGTGCTCAATGTTCACTGTCATTATTATTTTCCACAACCCATGCATTTCCAAACGTGGGTGGCAGCTGTAACTTGTTAGGAATGGCAGGATTGTTTGGATTGTTCCTGCAAACAATGGCAGGCTCCTTCAGGTTAATGAGGCCAGGAAGCAGCTTTGTGCGCAAAGAAATTTGTATTCAGGAGAGAGAAACAGTTTCAATAATATCACACTTATTCAGTCCAAACACATACTACTGGACCCTGCCTAGGTGCCCCTTCAAAATCTCATCTCCTGCTCTCCACGGACCCAGTGTGACTTTCCTGCTCAGATCCGACTCTGAGGAAAAATACTACATTGGGTTTTTCAGCGCAGAGCCAATTAAACGTGTATTATTGGTTAAAATCTCTGAGGCAGATTTATAAAAAATTTAGCTCATGTAAACATTTCCTAATTAAATTTTCTTTACATTTTAGTCAGGCATGACGGAGAGAGAGAGAAAAAGAGATTGGACGTCATCAAACCTCTTAACACACACTCCTGAATTCGTTCTGCTCCAGCAACTCACTTCAGCATGTGCTAAATGCTTCAATAAATCAGACTTTATACAAACATTGACTCGTGATCCCTTATGGATCCTCACATGCTGTTTAATGGGTCGCCAAAATGCAGAATTGTGTAAATGTGTGTTTTTTGTAATAGGTAGAGATGCCTGTAAACATCTCACCAGAGGCCTCATTCAGGGCAGATAGCAGCCTACTGGTGTCTGTGCGAGTGTGTTACTGTATGTTACTGCACAAGGTGTGTGCTGCCATACTGAGATGAATGGAGTGCTTTTCAAAAGATCAAATATCTCATAAATCAAAGCTGTTGCAAGCGTGTGTGGACCGTGGGAGTCCAGGCCTGTGAGCCGAGCAGGGTCGGAGCCAGAACTCACACGCTGCTCAGGAAAGAGACCTACTGACCTGCTGAGCACCCAACTGTGAAACCACATTAATAGCACATTGAGGGAAACATGCTCACATTGCAAACGTTCTGTCCAATAGGTATCAGCTGAGCTTTTTGAGAGAGCCGAGCTGTTCTCTGGGGAAATAACGATGGCTTGTGCATTTTGTTTTTTAAATAATTAACCATGTGTATGTGCATCTGTAAGCATGTGTGTGGTCTTTGTTTGCCTTTGTTTTTATATGTACAGTACGGTCTTATTTGTGTGTGCACATGTGTATAGGCCCCTTTGGCAGCGGGGTGACTCCAGATTCTGCACTGCAGCAGGTGTCAGCGCTGCGTGCCCAGTTTGAGGCTCTTAAAGAAGAGGAGGAAAGCATACGCTGCAGTTGCAGTGTAATTAAGATTGAACAGTCACCCTCCAGACATCCTCAATCTAGAGAAGGTGCTTATTCACTGCTGTAGAGCTTGAAATTAACTTCCGCTATCCCAGCATATGAGGGTAACGCTGTCAACTATCTTGACAGAATCTGGGGTAGTTCATGTAAGCCAGATTTAGTGCAAACATTCTACTTGCGAGCAAGGATGTAATTCTGAAATGCAGGATGAATTCTGGATGAAAATGAGCCGATTTTGACAGCATCTGGGCAGGTCTGGCTTACATGAAAATTACCATTACAAGGCAACAAATAACTCGCATACTGGTCGATTTGCAGTTAGCTAATGTTAAAGGAATAGTTCACCAAAATTTTTTAATTCTGTCATAATTTTCTCATCCTCATATCATTGCGGGTTATTTTTTAATACCAAATTAATTTGAAATGGATATACTGTATTTGTAGACAAAGATCTCATTTAACGAACCATGTAAGGGAACAGGTTTTTATAAAAACGTTTTTTTTTTTTTTTTTTTTCAGAAAACTGACATTTATTTACTTCATAACTTACATCTTTTAGTCATTTGTGTCAACTCCGTTAGACACACTAAAAAGCATGCTATTTTAACTTGATCCATCCAACAAGTGTAGAGTCTGTAATTATCTAATAATGGTTATTGAAGAGGTCATGACATGAGGAATCAAATTTTCCTTGATCGTTTGACATGTAAGAGGTCGCTGTACTATAAATACATACTGCAAGTTTCAGAACTGAAAACTTCCTCATTAATAGAAAAAGAGCATTTATTTAAGCCAGGCTCTACAAACGGGCCATTTTGAATATGTGGAACTTGTGACGTCACAAGGACCAAATACATCTGCACATGACTGCCTCTTCAGCAAGACATCATCACCTATTTTTCGTCATTACATCCCTGGCCCCACCCACTGGTGTTCACAGTCAGTCACAGGTGAAGAGGAGAGAAGGCCTGTCATTAGGGTGACCAGACATCCTGGTTTACCTGGGACAGTCCCGGTTTTATGAGGTGTGTCCCGGTGTTCCGATAATTCTCTGAAAATTGTAATTATGTCCCTGTTTCAGCTATTAGGTTTACTGATTGTTTTTTGTTGAAATTAAATATCCTCAACGTCCTTCTATGTATAGTGTCTGGTATCGTTTTGCAGGGAAGGGAAGTTATTTTGTTGCATTGCATGTTGATTTGACAATACTTTCAGCAATCCGCTTACAATGTATCTGGTTATCATGACAACGATGCCATGCGCTTGGCGCTCACTGCTGCTCTCTGTCATCAGCCAGCACAAGTTAAAAATGGCCAAATGAAAATGTGTGTTCAACAAGCTGAAAGAAGCCGATCCATTTCTTTGCACGACACATGAAAACGTAATTAAAGTGTTTTGCTGTCACTGTAAATGTTCAGTTTCCCATGGCCGCAGAGGTAATTCAGAGATTGCAGGTCATATTCAGACAGCTAAGACAGACACACTATATTTCTTTGCATAGTAGAAGCATTTAAAAATTGAAATGTGGGAACTGCATTTTAAATTTTAGGTTCCAATGTTGCAAATATTGTGTTAAAATGTGTAGCTGACAAGAAAATTCAAGCACTGACAAGTCATATTATTACACATGCAGAGGACATCAAATAGAAAGAATAGGCTACATGGAATTTGTACATTAAAAAAAGGTCAAATGTAGATGAAATCGTGAACAAAATACATTTACAAAACAATATATAACACACTACTGCATATGATGAAATTGCATTCAGCTGCATATTTTGTGTTAATATATACAGTATATATTGCAGTCCCATCCCGGTTTGAGACTGTCTAAATCTGGTCACCCTGCCTGTCATGGGAGATTCATCTACAGCAAAGTGGACTTACACCTGAAAGATGTGGCAGTTAAACACTACAAGACCCGTGAGTAAACAGTTTCATTCACAAATGTTTCAAATGTCATGACTGTTTGATAGTTGCTGTGCTTGAGTGAACATTTTGATACATTCAGATGAAATGTGTTGGGTGTACATTAGTGTTATCCCTGAAATATAGTTTCATTAATTATAATGTAAAGTTTGTTCATTTTCTTTCGATTGAGTTTCAAATATGGCTGTATATTTGGGGCTGCACGAAGTTAGCCAATCAGAACAGAGGGCGTTTACATTGAAGTCTTAAAGGGCCAGATAGCTTTAAACCGAGCTTTCAGAGACAGAGGGCCATACACCCACATAATAAATGATTATTATGTTTTGATGCAAAAACACTTTACTGACATTATAAATGGACCTCAGGGAAGTACATTCTTTTTCCATCTTAACTGTCTGTTGTACACTGCAGCCATTTTGCTTTTAGTTTTTTCTCACTTAAAGCTGCTCTGTAACTTGCCAAAATGGCAAATGTATCCCACAATTCTAACAGAAATGATCATAATGATAATGACGGAGTTGACATGTTGAAGCTGTGATCACAGAGACTTAAACACTGTTTGTTAAAAATATGAAAAAATATACAATTTACCAGACCATGTGTCCTACTGTTGCATCCACCATGAAGAGGAAGTGGGAAAGGGGTCTTCAGAGTTATAGCTGACCATGACATTGTCTGATTTATTCAGGATTTTTTTTTTTTTTTTTATGGAAATTTTAAAGTTTACCTTATATATTTTTTGATATCTTACAGATCCCAACCTTTTATTTGATATTCATAATGCATTTTTAAAAACTTTGTTTGGCAGTTTAACATTGTGACCTCTTGCTGAGGACAGGTTAAGTTACATGTGCTTCCAAGTATACACTACTGGTCAAAAGTTTGAAACACTTACTCGTTCTTTATTATAATTTTTTCTTTTTTTTTTTCTTCACATTTTAGAATAATAGTAAAGTCATCACAACTATGGAATAACATAAATGAAACTATGGCAATTATGTTGTGACTAAACAAAATCCAAAATAAATAAAAACTGTGTTATATTTTAGCATCTTCAAAGTAGTCACCCTTTGCCTAGAATTTGCAGACATGTACTCTTGACATTTTCTCAACCAACTTCTTGAGGTATCACCCTGGGATGCTTTTAAACAGTATTGAAGGAGTTCCCATCTATGCTGGGCACTTATTGGCTGCTTTTCTTTATTATTTAGTCCAAGTCATCCATTTCAAAAACTTTTAGTTTTGTAATGAAATAAAATAATATGGTGGCACAATTATATTTTTGTCTGCAAAACTACTTTCAAACATTTAAGCATTCGCCTTCAGATCAAAATATTTTTAAGATCATGAGAAACATTTCAGGCAAGTGTTTCAAAACTTTTGACCGGTAGTGTAGATCATGCATTTTAAAACAATTCTAATGAAATTATTAAAAAAATATAAGTAATGAATGCCCTGAGGACAGTTTACACAAATCCTTTAGATTTAACTTTTCCAGTATTTTTATTATTATGAATTTCTTGATTTTTAACATAAAGATGACATTTGTATGGAAGATATGTTTTGTCTGTTATCTCAAGAATCAGTGAGAACACAAAAGTAGACATTTTTAATGAAATCCTGGTCCGTCTTTTCAATACAATTGAAGTTGATAGTGCCTAACTTGAAAAAAAGGACCCACAAGTAGTCCATGTGGTATGCGCATTATATTCCATGTCTTTTGATGGCTTACATTAAAAATATGACATACGACACATCTTCAAGTGAGAACTTGCATTGTTTTGCACCAAAAACCACTGAAGTTCTCACATAGAAACGTGTACCATTGTTTACAAGCTTGTCTCCTAACACTCATGAATGTCCAACAGATGTCAAAATTTCAGGTTGATTCTCACCAGAACCTATGGTATGTCTTCTGAAGACTTGGAATGTGACGTACAAGCCACGTGCACTATACTTTTGACACTTTTGGTCCTTTTTTAAGCTTTAAAGTGAGGCACTTTCCACTCCCATTGTACTGAAAAGACAGTGATATTCATTAAAATATCTTTGTGTTCTAAGAAAGAAAGTCATTTGGGTTTAAAACAACATGAGGGAGAGTAAATCATTAGAGAATTCGGAGAGAATTTTAGCAAAAAGAGTTAAATGGATATACTTGCCAGCATCGTTGAGATTTGGCAGGGAGTTTGAGCTTTCAAAGTTCATATGCAAAAACTGAGCTAAAAAAAGCATTTTCTTAGTTATACAGAGGATGACTCAGAAGATGAGAGCACTGAGGACATCTGAGCATTTGTTTAACTGAATAGGTAACACTATAAAATTCTCCACATTCACATTAGCCGTGGAGCAGCACAACAGAGTACAAAGGAACTCTTTTAACTTTTGAAATAAGGGTAATTCATTGGTCTTGTAGCATGATGCTGAACTGAATAATATTGACACCGTTTAAAGAAAAGACACTTCAGGTAACACAATATGCATTATATCTGTGGTACTCAACCGTAGTTAGTTGTTAAGTGTCACATTTGAAAAACACCCTCTGAATGACCACTGAATGTGTTTGGTTTCATGGTGTCACTTTAAAATCAATCTTTTAAATGGATAGTTTACCCAAAAATCGTTCCAAACCTGTATGACTGTCTGTCTTTCATGTTACACAAAAGAAGTTAGGCAGATTGTTTCAAACATTGTAAACTCCAGTTTGAGTACCAAGACCATATAGAGACCCTCAAATACACACGGATACAAACAAAAAGCATCAGGAAACCACTAAACCACCATCACACCCCTAAACGCGTCCAGACACCAGTCATTGGTGTCAGTGATGCCTCACTTCTTCTCTGCTCACACACATTTATGCTACTTCATTAGCATTCAGCAGAGACTCTCATTCCTTCGATTCTCTTTGTAATAGTGATAAAAGCTCTTTTTTGTCACTAATTACCCTTTAAAGCTAATTTAGCTTCTCTTCTCACCAACTTCTCATTTAGCTTTAAGCAGATTAGAAACACCTGCTTGATTCAGATCCTTTGGGTGCTCTTCCACTGACAGGGAATCAGTGCATCACAGCATAGCATTCAGCTTTTACACATCAACCTGCAGTGGGATGCTGACTGTTAGAAAGTAGCATAATAGACTGATGGTGGTTTGTGTGTGTGTGTGTGTGTGTGTGTGTGTGTGTGTGTGTGTGTCTGGTTTCAGGACAAGCAGTGGGAGGATGTGGACTCCTCTAAGAGCAGGATCGAGCAGTTTAAGAAAATCATTCCACTGATCACAGACCTCAGGAATCCAGCCATGAGAGAGAGGTGGGATACACATACACACGGACCAATGTTATCAGGATAATTAAGTGTCATTCTCACACTAATTCTCCTTATCAAGAGTGGTTCCTGACAAAATGACACTGTCGTCTCTCATGTTGGCTCTTCAGAGGACAATCGCTCTTTGTAACTTCCCTGACTTAGGGATATTTTATTCAGTAGCTGGTCCATTGTGAAGTCCGACTGATAATCATAAGTGCCATCAGTTTAGTGCAAATAGCCAGGGATGGAGTGGAACTAAAAACATGCTTGGACCATGCAGTCCCATCACAACATATGGCGCATAATCCCCCACTATATGTATCACATAAGCATACAAACTATGGACTGCTGAATTATCTACAATAGTTCAGTGTTTCCTAATCCAATGTCAGATAAGGGATTATCCAAAATGTGTAGAGTTGGGGGTACTCCAGAAGGATTGGGAAACACAGACTAGTTAATATTTAAAGATTTTCACTGTATGTCTGAAATATGGAGGGCCAAATATCTCAAAAATAAATAATTAAATAAATAGTTAAATATTTAAATAAATCCTATTAAGAAAAAAAATGTAAATCATGTCATAATTACCTCATGTCATTTCAGATATGGATGACTTTCTTTCTTCTGCTGAACACAAATGAAGTTTTTTAGAAGAATATTTAAGTTCTGTAGGTCCACACAATGCAAGTGGATGGTGACCAGAACTCAGATGTTCCAAATATCACATTAAGGCAGCATAAAAGTAATCCATAAAACTCCAGTGGTTTAATCCATGTCTTCTGAAGCGATCCAACTGGTTTTGGGTGAGAACAGACCAAAATGTAATTCCTTTCACACAATACTGTAAATCCTGACAGCAGTCTCCTTGGCAATCGTCATTTCAAGCTCAACTTCACTTACTAGCACCATCTAGCACTCTGCACATGCGTCAAGCACTAGGAAGTGTAATCGAGCTTGAATCATTATTGTGCCTAGAGTCTGCAATGGCAAGATGTACAGTGAAAAAGGAGTTATATTTTGGTTTGTTCTCACACAAAACTGACTGGATCGCTTCAGAAGACATTGATTAAACCACTGAGTCATATGGATTACTTTTATGATGTCTTTATGTGATATTTGGACGTTCAGAGTTCTGGCCACCATTCAATTGCATTGTGAGGACCTATTCAAAATGGGCCAAGCCCAAAATGGCAAAACATTAAGCTTTTAATGGTCTCCATAATAAATCATTGGTCAGGAAATTAGCAAGAATTAAACAAATGCACTCCTGGTGCACTTCTGTCACACCATTTGCTCATAAACTTTTCTGCAGTGAACTGTTTGGGAATAGCTGGAATCAGGGAAATTCACTTATATAGTCTTCTTGTATGCAAAGGTAAAATCATAATAATGATTAAATTGTTTGATATAAAATTCAAACTAACGCATGTGTGGGTGTACAAAATGTAAAAAAAAAAATTCTTAAAAGATTTGTTGTTAGTTCAAAGGCCTGATAACAAGCTCCTAAATGGAACCAGGAGTGATAGAGCAGAGAGAGATCTACAATATGCAGAGTTGTGAGTCCCAAGGTAAAGGAGTGAGAAAATCTGCTTAAAAAAAAAAAAAAAAAAAGCAAAATATCAAGCAGGGGTTGCTGTCAGAAACCGCACAGCTGGTCTGCATCAGGCCAACTATAGCTATTCTGAAGTTTACAAGACCCTAAAGGCAGAGAAAATCCTTATTTCTCATTCAGCTATTAAGAGAATAGGTCAACGCTTTGAAACAACAGGTGATGTTGCCAGTAAGAAAGGATCTGGAAGGCCCAAAGCCTCTTCATGGAGGGATGACCACCTGCTGAAATTTACAGTTCCCAAAGATAGGAAAAAAGATCTGGTGAGAATATTAAAGCAAGGCTTGCTTCCCACAATTGAAAAGTTGTTTTCTAAAGAGGAACAATCTGATGTTATTTTTCAACAACACAATGCTCCTGCCCACACTGCGAAGACCACCAAGAAGTGGCTTGAGAACAAGTCCATCAGGCTCATGTTTTGGCCTGTTCAGAGTTAATATTTGAATGGGAAAACATTTTCAACTACTCATCAACTGTTTGAAGCCATTAACATTGAGTGGAACAACATTGACTTTTTCTGTAAAAAGCTGTCTGCAAGTGTACCCACAAAGCATAAACATTTGAAGAAATCAAAGTGAATTTCCTGACCAATAATTTGTGGTTAAGACCATTAAAAGCTTAATGTTTTGCCATTTTGGGCTTGGCCCAATTTTGTATTTATTTTTTGCCCAGGAGTGTACAGAACTGAGATATTCTTCTAAAAATATTAATTTGTGTTCTGCAGAAGAAATAAAAGTCATACACATCTGGGGTGGCATAAGGGTGAGTAAATGATGAGAGAATTTAAATTTTTGGGTGAACTATCCCTTTAAATTATTAATCATTAAATCACTAAATAAATCAATACATATGTTCCATATATTTCATTTTACTATCTTTGCATTCATTTTTAACTTACCATTGGCTTTGGGTTGATTTTCATTTATGCACTATAGTTCTACTTTTTTTAATTTCAAAATTTGCCTCACTAAGTGTCCATTCACACAGAATGGGCCCTTGCATGAAAAAAGCCTTTACGTAGAACAACAAATCGCACAGCATGCATGTGTATTTCTTGAGATGTGTTTTATAAGTTGAAGTTCTTTTAACTTGACACAATGTCTTAAAAATGCTGGGTTCATTGCACGAGATGCTGAAAAATCAGTGAGACGTGTCGTAATGGACATCAAAGATGTTTGTCTTTTCCAAAACAAGCGCGATACAAAAATGTGTGCTGTGTGAATAGCCCCTAGAAATAGATTTTGAAAGGTGATGCACATTTGTGTTGAGTGACATGCCATAACTGTAACCCTGAAAATAGGAAAAACAAAGTTTGTGCTGAAAATCAACACAAAACTAATGGTAAATACAAAAATAAAAAATAAATACAAAAATCCAAACCAAAAAAACTATTTGATATCACAATTATATTACATAATATGTACCTTTTTCACAAAATGTGATGATACGTTTCTGCCTTGTTGAGCGGCAAAAAACTTTTTTATATTATCGATATTTTAATTATGTAGTGTAAATTTAGAACATTATTCTTTGGATTTTATAACCCAATATGGCATTAATTAAAAAAAAAAAAGAAGAAGAAGAAAAAAGTCACCACTGCTGCAATGGTGTTTCAAATACCGAGAGAGTGTCAGTCTCTTCTGACTGTTGCAGTCTACTGCTCTTAATCCATTTTTCTTTCCTTTTTTGGGGGGAAATCATGGAATGTTATAGTGTATTTTTACTTTTGCTGTTGGAAGCAAATGAGAATGCAAAAATAATATTTGTTGTAGTCTCTATTGAAGTTTACCCTGCTATTGTTTACGTCCGTGTTCCAAACCCGTAAATGGAATTTATAGCAGGTTGAGGATACTCACTGACAGATAGTGGGATGGGGAGGAACAGTTGAAATCAGAAGTTTACAGACACCTTAGCCAAATACATTTAAACTCAGTTTTTCACAATTCCTGACATTTAATCGTAGAAAACATTCCCTGTCTTAGGTCAGTTAGGATCCCTACTTTATTTTAAGAATGTGAAATGTCAGAATAATAGTAGGGAGAATGATTTATTTCAGCTTTTATTTCTTTTATCACATTCCCAGTGGGTCAGAAGTTTACATACACTTTGTTAGTATTTGATAGCATTGCCTTTAAATTGTTTAACTTGTGTCAAACATTTTGGGTAGCCTTCCACAAGCTTCTCACAATAATTTTTCTGGAATTTTGGCCCATTCCTCCAGACAGAACTGGTGTAATTGAGTCAGGTTTATAGGCCTCCTTGCTCGCACACGCTTTTTCAGTTCTGCCCACAAATTTTCAGATTGCGGTCAGGGCTTTGTGATGGCCACTCCAATACTTTGACTTTGTTGTCCTTGAGCCATTTTGCCACAACTTTGAAGGTATGCTTGGGATCATTGTCCATTTGGAAGACCCATTTGCGACAAGCTTTAACTTCATGGCTGATGTTTTGAGATGTTGCTTCAATATATCTACATAATTTTCCTTCCTGATGCCATCTATTTTGTGTAGTGCACCAGTCCCTCCTGCAGCAAAGCACCCCCACAACATGATGCTACCACCCCCATGCTTCACGGCTGGGATGGTGTTCTTTGGCTTGTAAGCCTCACCCTTTTTCATCCAAACATAACGATGGTCATTATGGCCAAAAAGTAAAATTTTTGTTTCATCAGACCAGAGGAAATTTTTCCAAAAAGTAAGATCTTTGTCCCCATGTGCACTTGCAAACTGTAGTCTGGCTTTTTTATGGTGGTTCTGGAGCATTGGCTTCTTCCTTGCTATAGGACTCGTTTTACTGTGGATATAGATACTTTTAGATAGTCTACCTGTTTCCTCCAGCATCTTCACAAGGACTTTGCTGTTGTTCTGGGATTGATTTTCACTTTTCACACCAAACTATGTTCATCTCTAGGAGACAGGATGCGTCTCCTTCCTGAATGGTATGATGGCTGCGTGGTCCCATGGTACCATTGTTTGTACAGATGAACGTGGTACCTTCTGGCATTTGTAAATTGCTCCCAAGAATGAACCAGACTTGTGTAGGTCCACAATTCTTTTTTATTTTGATTTTCCCATGATGTCAAGAAAAGAGGCACTGAGTTTGAAGGTAAGCCTTAAAATACATCCACAGGTTCACCTCCAATTGACTCCAATTAGCCTATCAGAAGCTAATTGGCTACTTGCCTAAAGGGTTGACATCATTTTCTGGAATTTTCCAAGCTGCTTAAAGGCACAGTTAACTTAGTGAATGTAAACTTCTGACCCACTGGAATTGTGATATAGTCAATTAAAAGTAAAACAATCTGATAGTTGCCAAAACTATAGTTTGCTAATATGAAATCTGTGGTGTGGTTAAAAAATGAGTTTTAATGACTTCAACCTAAGTGTATGTAAACTTCTGACTTCAACTAAGTATATCAAAGGGAGTCTCTCTGAAAAAGTTACCCACTAGGGTACAAATCATTTTCAAAAAGGCGGGCAGAACTTAGAGTGGGTGCAATCCTGTAAAACTGTTGTGAATTATATCACCTATGCAAGGATCTCTACAGCTCAAATGGGCCAACCTGACAATATTTGGAACTTTGTCCTCTTTAAATCTTTTTATGTTTATTTTGTATTTGGTTTTGAAAGCTGCCTGTAAGGAAATGTCCCAATGCTCCCTATGGCCAGTCCATCCCTATGCATAGCTATTCTATGATCAGCTGCAATCCTACACCCTGACAGCCAGCCCTCAGTTACAGCTCGTCACCTCTCTCTTTTCCCTCATGCTCAGCTTTTGTGCGCTCTGGCTCCAGCCCTGCCGAAAGAAACACATTTTCCGCTCTTTGTTTTTCCTCTGCCCTGTCACTCGTTCCTGAAGCCATCTGATTGGATTTGGTATTCCCAAAACAACAGCCTATCGGCCCCAATCAGGCATGCTACAACAGCCCTGGCAGAGACTGCGGATACAGGCTAATGTTCCCCTGATGACAGTCGGCTAATCACACTGATGTAACCCTCTGAAAGATCCCTGTTAGTGTCTCCCGCTGGCCGCCACCACACATTTGGGGAGCAGATAAAAATAAACAGAACTCCAGCCTCTGAAGTCTAGGACCGACAGAAAGGAGAAGAGAAGGGGGAAAGGAAAACAGGCACTCGTTCGAGAGATCACATGCCAGAATACTCAGGGCCGATCTCAGGGGGGCCAGTCATTGGCAGAACATTTTTTTTAAAAGAATGGTGTTGTGTTGTGTTGTGTTGTGGATAAGATGTACTGACGGCCTCTGGGGATTTCTGTGAGAGAAGGCAACAAGCTGTGCATCATGGCTCTGGGATGTTCATGGGAGAATTCAGTCTTTTCACTGTGATTGGCCGTCACACCTGTTTGTTATGACAAAATCTGACCGTCAATGCAACTTTTCTGTGACTAAACATCACAGCAGACTATCTTTCTTTAGCTCTCAAAATTGAATTTGATATGTTCATTAATTAATTACCACATTCAGTCTTTTCTCCCAAAAGGCCTATCCAATCACTTTGAACCAACATTTTGGTTGTAAAGGAAAACTTGCTTATGATTCTTGCTTATGTATCAAAGCATCTTGGCCAATCAGATTGTATGTTTAACTGTTTGTCTGTTTATTTTAGACACTGGGATCAAATAAGACATTAGGTGCAGCAGAAGTTTGATCCAAACAGTGCAGCCTTTACACTTGAGAACATCATGGCTCTGGGATTGGACCACCATACTGAGCGCATCAGTGACATATCAGGAGCTACAAGCAAAGAGCTCTCCATAGAACAGGCATTATATACCTTTCTCTTTGTCCCTCTTCAGAACTCTCTCTCTCTTCTTTTGGGTAATTTAAGTCATTCATTTCATTCAATCTGGTCCTTTATTTACCTGGAATTTACTGTCTTATTTAATTGGAATTTAAGTGGTCAGTCGAGACAGATTGTGTTTACTCCTGGTATTAGCATACGTCTCAAATCCATCTCCTATGACCATTGTGATACGATTTTGTTGAGGAGATGGCTCTGATTTCATGGCTGCATACATCACTTACTACAGTTGTGCTCAAAAGTTTGCATACCCTTGGAGAATTAGTAATATATGTACCATTTTTAAAGAAAACATGAGTGAGAAGGCAAAACACATTTATTTTATTTCTTATGGGATTCATATTCAACTGTAGGTTATAACAGAATGGAATAATCATAAAACAAAACATGGCAACAAAGAAAAAAATGAAATGACCCCTGTTCAAAAGTCTGCATACCCTTAGTTCTTAATACTGTGTATTGCCCACTTTAGCATCAATGACAGCATGCAGTCTTTGTAATAGTTGTCTATGAGGCCCCAAATTCTTGCAGGTGGTATAGCTGCCCATTCATCTTGTCAAAATGCCTCCAGGTCATGCAAAGTCTTTGGTCATCTTGCATGAACCGCACGTTTGAGATCTCCCCAGAGTGGCTCGATGATATTAAGGTCAGGAGACTGTGATGGCCACTCCAGAACCTTCACCTTTTTCTGCTGTAACCACTGGAGGGTCAACTTGGCCTTGTGCTTAGGGTCATTGTCATGCTGGAAAGTCCAAGAGCATCCCATGCGCAGCTTTCGTGCAGAAGAATGCAATTGTCTGCCAGTATTACATGCTGCATTCATCTTGCCATCAATTTTCACAAGATTCCCCATGCCTTTAGAGCTCACACACCCCCAAAACATCAGTGAGCCACCACCACGCTTCACAGTGGGGATGGTATTCTTTTCACTATAGGCCTTGTTGACCCCTCTCCAAACATTGCGCTTATGGTTGTGACCATAAAGCTCTATTTTGGTCTCATCACTCCAAATTACAGTGTGCCAGAAGCTGTGAGGCGTGTCAAGGTGTTGTTGGGCATATTGTAACCGGGCTTTTTTGTGGCATTGGCGCAGTAAAGGCTTCTTTCTGGCAACTCGACCATGCAGCTCATTTTTGTTCAAGTATCGTTGTATTCTGCTCCTTGAAACAACCACACCATCTTTTTCCAGAGCAGCCTGTATTTCTCCTGAGGTTACCTGTGCATTTTTCTTTGTATCCCGAACAATTCTTCTGGCAGTTGTGGCTGAAATCTTTCTTGGTCTACCTGACCTTGGCTTGGTATCAAGAGATCCCTGAATTTTCCACTTCTTAATAAGTGATTGAACAGTACTGACTGGCATTTTCAAGGCTTTTTCTTTATCTTTTTATATAATTTTCCATCTTTATAAAGTTCCATTACCTTGTTACGCAGGTCTTTTGACAGTTCTTTTCTGCTCCCCATGGCTCAGTATCTAGCCTGCTCAGTGCATCCACGTGAGAGCTAACAAACTCATTGACTATTTATACACAGGCACTCATTGCAATTTAAAAGCCAGAGGTGTGGGAAATTAACTTTAATTGCCATTTAAACCTGTGTGTGTCACCTTGTGTGTCTGTAACAAGGCCAAACATTCAAAGGTATGTAAACTTTTGATCAGGGCCATTTGGGTGATTTCTGTTATCATTATGAATTAAAAAGGAGCCAAACATCTATGTGATAATAAATGGCTTCATATGATCACTATCCTTAAATAAAAGGATGATCAGTCATATTTTCAAATCAATGCCAAAATTTCACAATTTCTGCCAAGGTATGCAAACTTTTGAGCACAACTGTATGTCAGTGTGTTACTGCATGGTGAAGAAGCACAAAAAAGTAAAATAAAGTAGTATGACAGTTTTATATATATATATATATATATATATATATATATATATATATATATATATATATATATATATATATATATATATATATAGTATATACACCGATGAGCCAAAACATTATGACCATTCACAGGTGAAGTGAATAATGTTAATCATCTCCTAACAAGGCCACATGTCAAGCTCTGGGTAGATTAGATGGTAAGCGAACAATCAGTTCTCATAGTCAATTTGTTGCATGCAGCAGAAATGGGCAGGAGTAAAGACCTGAGCGACTTTGATAAGGGCCAAATTGTTATGGCCAGACGACTGGGTCAGAGCATCTCTGAAACGACAAGTCTTGTGGGGTGCTCCCGGTCATTAGTGGTGAGTACCTATCGACAGTGGTCCAAGGAGGGACAAACCACAAACTGGCGACAGGTAGTTGGGCGCCCAAGGCTCATCGATGCGTGAGGGCAACGATGGCTAACCTGTCTGGTCCGAACCGACAGAAGGTCTACTGTGGCACAAGTCACAGAAAATTGTATTGATTGATTACGGGAGGAATGTGTCACAACACACAGTGCATCGCACCCTGCTGCATATGGGGCTACATAGCCACAGACCGGTCAGAGTGCCCATGATGACTCCTGTCCAAAGCATTGAAAGCGCCTACAATGGGCATGCCAGCATCGGAACTGGACCTCGGAGCAGTGGAAGAAGGTGGCCTGATCCAGTGAGTCCCGTTTTCCTTTACATCACGTGGATGGCCATGTACGTTTGTGCAATTTACTTGGGGAATTGATGGCACTAGGATGCACTGTGGGAAGACGACAAGCCAGTGGATGGAGTGTGATACTCTGGGCAATGTTCTGCTGGGAAACCCTGGGTCTGGCCATTCATGTGGATGTCAATCAGACACGTGCCACCTACCTAAACATTGTCGCAGCCTAGATACACCCCTTCATAGCAATGGTATTCCCTGATGGCAGTGGCCTCTTTCAGCAGGATAAAGCGCCCTGCCACACTGCACACATTGTTCAGGAATGGTTTGAGGAACATGATGAAGAGTTCAAGGTGTTGCCATGGCCTCCAAATTCCCCAGATCTCAATGCGATTGAGCATCTGTGGGATGTGCTGGACCAACAAGTCTGATCCAACAAGTCCACCTTGCAACTTATAGGATTTGAAGGATATGCTGCTAATGTCTTGGTGCCAGATACCACAGGACACCTTCAGGGGTCTTGCAGAGTCCATGCCTCGGTGGGTTGGCGCTGTTTTGAAGGCACGTGGAGGACCAACAGCATATTAGGCAGATGGTCATAATGTTTTGGTTCATCGTTGTATATACTTGAAATTGATTTAATTGTAAAGGTGTTGTTTCAATGCTTATTGGTATTTTAATTAAGTTCCTGAATTTAACCGAACTTCAGATGCAAGGATCTAAGCACATAATCAGGTTGGAGGGGACCAAATGTAATAATTTAAGAACCAACCAATAAATTACTTAAATTAGTCAACAACTAGTTTGAATATTGAGAGGGATGTGTATCCCACAATGTCAAGGGTATGGTGGTTACCGCCCTATTCAAATGTTTATACTTCAGATGAACTGCGTTACTGCATGTTGATGTTGATGGTATACTGAAGATGTATTGTGAAGTCTTTTACATGTTTATGTATGGGCTCTTCTCAATTTCGTGATTGGACAGTTATTGTTTTTTAAAGCAATAATTTATTTAAAGCCCTTGTTTTGGTAAAATGATTGCATACCAGGGAGCGTATTACAGAAAATGTCCTATCTTAAGTCTTAACTTAAGATTTGATCAGTTAAGTTAGGTTTTTTCACAAATTCATATTACAGAAATAAATCCTAACTGTAGTTAGCATAACGCACTTAGGAAATGTTATTCTGTAATCACTTTTGTCCTAAATGAGATCCTAACTAAAATTGCCATGGTAATCAAGCACATAAGATAGGATTCTAATGTTAAGATCTTTCTGTAATGTGCCCCCAGTTGAGTAAGTGGTTAAGTGAGTGGATCACAACACCTTTTATACCTGGTTAACACCTATATTTAGCGCTGTCCTTCTGCGAATGGGGCTTCTTTGAAGCTGTCAGATTCCAGTTCTTCACTTATTTTTCGATTTACTTTTAAAAGTAAAGGTTCTTCAGTTATTTTTTAGCAGCACCTTAGGTTCATAACATAAACAAATAAATCATCTTCTCAGCAAGAACCATTTTTCGCTGTATATGGTTTTTGAGTTGACTTTTATAGTTCTTTGGATGCTATCTAAAAAACTATGTCTTTGTTTAACAAAGATTGTACAACTTTTTTGGTTCATTTGGAGACTTAACTTTTAAGAGTGTATTCTGCTTTGCCTTTTTGGTTCTATTTCTTCTTTCTTCTCTGTTGGACAAACTGTAGGTTCATCAATGTCTAATCCTCTCTGCACCTCTCATAGCACGTAAGATCCTCAGAGGCTCTGTATGTTAAAGAGATGAGGAGAGTCACTGTCAAGAGGCTTTGTGTCAGAGGTCAGGTTTGGAAGGTCAAATATGAATTCCTCTGAGTGATATTCGGTTGTCAGGCCACCCCAGCAGAGAATCACAGTAGAAAGCCCCGGTCTGAGAGTCTTTTCAGCTGTGCAGATGTGGTTTTCATTAGCCAATCAGTTTGAATGTATGGCGACTGCGTTCTTGAGTACAAAGCGCTATCTGACTACTGTAGGGTTACTACTTCAGTCAGATTTTAATCCTATTTTAGACTTAAAAGGACACTTTCTTGGACTCTGTTTAGCATTAGTGCAGTACAGTATGAGCGCAGTGCTGCTGGAGGCATCTGTCCCCAGGCTGCAGTCGCAGGTCATGTGTGACGGCCGCAGGGGAAATGATCCTTGTGCTTAATTTCCTTTAGAGCAGCCTTTACTGCCCCTGCAGAGAAGAGCAGCTCTGTCTGCCTGTCAGAATGTGGGAGGCTATACTGCTCTCCTCCCCCTCCCTCCCGCTCTCCCACTCTTTTTGCTCTCATTTTTGGTCCAGGGAGATTCCCAGACTTTCTGCTTTGCGCTCGCAGAGGTTACAACAACACCATTTTGGATCGAGAGCAGCAACAGCCGAGCAAACCCTCATAACCTCCCAAAGCACAGAACAGTTCACCTAAAAGTGACCCACAAAGAGAGAGAGAAAAAGAAAAGACAGATAGAGTGTAAATTAGAAGTGTCATTGGCGCATTTCTCTGCACAGCTGGCGTTTCTAGAAAGACCACGTCTCTGACGTCTATTGAGGGGGGGACTTTGAAGAGGCCCAGATCAATGTTTTTTCCCTGTCACTAGACACCTAATGTCCTGACGAGACTGATGTCTGCCCCTCCAGCTCTAATAAAAGGTGATGCTCAGTGCTGAGTTGGAATGTGTCTGGAAAGATTAGTGCTAACATTGCAAAGCCTTACGCTGACCTCTGGTTTACAGGCGCTGGAAGGCATCGCGAAGACATGGGAGGAAACGTTCCTGGACATCACACCTTACAAAGACAAGGGTCATCGCAAACTGAGGTAAGAGGGCAGAAGTCACAAAAAGTCAAATGTCAAGAGATTGCAGACACTGCAAAAAGATGATGATGATTCAGCAATCTTAAAACCTTGTTTGCTGTTAGAGAACCTCTATAAGTACCAAGCCAGCAGCCATATCACCCTGTAGCCCGGTTGCCTACTGAAGCTAAGCAGGGTTGAGCCTGGTCAGTACCTGGATGGGAGTCCTCCTGGGAAAACTGAGGTTGCTGCTTGAAGAGGTATTAGGGATTCCAGCAGGGGGTGCTCACACTGTGGACTGTGTAGGTCCTAATGCCCCAGTATAGTGATGGGGACACTATACTGTAAAAAAAAAAAAAAAAAAAAAAAAAAGCCTATGTCCTTTGGATGAGATGTTAAACGAAGTTCCTGACTCTCTGTGGTCATTAAAAATCCAAGGACACTTCTTGAAAAGAGTAGGGGTGTAACCCTGGTGTCCTGGCCAAATTCCCCCACTGGCCCTTATCAATCATGGCTTCCTAATAATCCCCATCCATTAACTGGCTCTATCACTCCACTCTCTCCTCTCCACCAATAGCTGGTGTGTGGTGAGCATACTGGTGCACTATGGCTGCTGTCGCATCATCCAGGTGGATGCTGCACACTGGTGGTGGTCGAGGAGTTCCTTGTTAACTGTGTAAAGCGCTTTGTGTGTAGTGTCAGAAAAGCACTATATAAATGTAACGTTCATTAATTCATTCAAGCCAAAAGGCTTGTTCACACAAAGCATGATGCAAAAGTACAAATATTTTTTAATTCTCTGCCAAGTTCAATTATCTGAATGAATGGCATGCAAAAAAATTGACCTAACCTCCGAATATGATGGAGCCTCGATTATATTATATTATATTATATTATATTGAGTGGTCGACCGATATATCGCAGAGGCTGATAAGTCGGCTGATTTTCTGACTTTTTTAATTATCGGCATCGGCCGATAAATTTTCCCGTTTGGCCGATTTGTTTCTTGAGGGGGCCGAGAATCGCCTGCTTGCATGTTAAGCAACTTGGACATGTGAACGACCAGTCATGGTTTGTTTTGTTGTTTTGTGCCATCATGTTACTACAGTAACAGACCGGTGTGCAACACAATGTCAGACGCGTTTGAGCTCCTAATGTTAAAGTTCTCGCCTGTTTCATTCTCCCTCTCTCTCCTCAACAGTTCCCTGTAACTTTTAACTGTCTTGCCTTATGATAAAAAGGCAAATATCAATTAAAAAAATATCATATGCCATCTGCAAATATGCGCATATCTCGTTTAAACAGATGTAATAATAACCCAACCTCATATAACTTGAGCAGATCCAGCATCCTGTGGAGCACTCAATTATTTACCTCTAAAGCGCATTGTGGCGAGCAGGGCATGGCTGAGCGATAAGGATGGACAGCTGGGGGAGAATTATCGCAATCAGCCGGGATAGAGATAAAGAGGAGCTAGAGACGCAGTTCAGGAGAGCGAGAGCAACACACGAAGCTGTCTGTGTGTTGAATGTTCGGCTGAAAAGCCTACTGTGTTTGAGTGTATTTATGTGGTGCTGAAAAGCACACCGTTATGTGAGACACTGAAAACTGTGTGTAAAATAAATGTCTTACTTTTGGATGTTTACCCGGCTCGCGCTTCCTCCTTCTGTTGAGAGCAAGAGATCTGCCACACACGTATTCTAACAGTCACTCCTCGACAGTTCCCTGTCACCTTTAACTTTTGTTTCTAATGATAAAAGGCAAAAATCAATAAAACTTGTATTATATACCATTTTCAAATTTGCAGATATCTCGTTAAAACAGATGTAATTCACGAACCTCACGAAAATCCAGCGTTTTCTTCCCGTCGAGCATTCATCTAATATCTTTCTTTGAATCGCGTATTCCATCAGCCAGAATCAAAAACTCCAGGATCAAAAGTTCCTCTGATTCACAAATCATGACGGTCACTCTGTGTCAATCCAAGCAGGCTATCCAGGCCTTTTAAACTGTCAGGAGATTGCTGCTGCTCGCGCTGGATCCGCACGAGTGCAGGAGTGCAACTTCAAGGCTGCGTCCGAAACCAGTAAAATGCTGCCTCCGGAGGCTGTATAAGGAGGTTGGATGAAAATAAGGGGCTTTTCCTTAAGTTTCCTTAAGAGTTCCATTCATTCAAAACAGCTGTCAGTTAAGCCGTTAACTGATTAGGCAGCAATGTAGCAAGTCATCTGCCTACGTTTTCGGATGCAGCGCAAGGTAAAAGCGCTTCACGTGTGCTATAAGTAAATTTCTTATTCACTATGCACTGTACGGTATGTACAATTGGTTTGATTCTGTATTTCTTAGAGTAAATGCAATTGTAAATGCACACATGCCATCCATGGTTGCTGGACTACTGTGTGTACTGTATTTCCTTCTTCCTAATATATTAAAAATTTCTTCATGTACAAATAAATTACTAAAATTTGATGACTGAACAGAAATTTGAAGAAACTGCTATCTACCATTTAAAATACAATTAGTATTTTATTAATACAAATATAATATTGTAGTTTTGTGTAAAATTGAGTAAATATATTGCTAAATAAGAGTTATTTCATTTTAATAAAACAAAACATATATTATAAAAATATTAATTCAGATAATTAAAATGCATTACATTTATTGCGGCAGACTGGTAAAGCATTGATAAGACAATACAAAAAAGTGGCTTTAATAGGCAAAGAATTGTTTATTTCCATATTACTGAACATAAGCATTTCATTGTCCTACAGTCCACAGCAATCCATTTTGCAATTGAATTTGTCAATCTGTCCAAAACAGATTTATTATAAGGGCTTTTCTAAGGATGCGTCAGTGTACACGTGCATCAGACAGATGCTTTTGGAGCATCTCACTTTGATTTTGTAGTGTCATAAACTCAGTTTCTATGTCGCTATGTCAAGTTAAACAGTTTGAAACTAAGAAAAACACCTCTCAAGATCCCTGCACTCGGAATTGCTCTTCATCCAGCTGTGTTTCAAAACATACTCTTCTTGTCCTGTGGCTAGTGTCAAGCAAGGGAGTGTGGTTTGTTCTCTTTACAGCTGGAGTTTCGCTTACTGCCCCCTGCTGAAAACAGGTGGTACTTTAAGCTTGAATTGCTCGAATAGTTGAAATATTCCTTATTACAGTCCGGGGACATGATTAATTGGTAATTTTTTTACGTGTTGTTTTTCATATTATTAACCGCTCTGAATTAACGCCTTAAATCAACAGCTCTAATTATATTATACTATAATATTTTTCAGAAAAGAAAGCACATAAGAATACTGCTAGTGCAACATTATGCACACATTTGAGGTGTGAATCTTCACTGGCCTCATGATTCGATTACGATTCAAAGGGTAACGATTCGATTATAAAACGATTCTCGATGCATCACTATGCATCTTGTCCTTCAATTTCTTTCTTTTTTCAGTTTCTTCCAAATTTATTTTTTACTCTCTAATTTTTCCCTTTCAGCTTTTTATTAAACAGCTGTTTTAAAAAATCATAAACATAAACTGGCCTTTTACATTCAGTATGAGCTGTGAACAAAACATGGAACATCCACAAGATTAAATAAATGGTTCTATAGTTTAAAAGAGTATCTCAGTTTTTCAGTTTCTTTCTTTAGAACCTTATAAAAAAAAATCTCTTAAAAGCACAAGAAGAAAACAATTATTTGTTATCCATCAAAACACACTGAATACTATGACTTCAACTGATTATAATATTTTATTTATTTTTGTTTAAGCATTGTAAATCATTTAATTGTATTTAATTATTATTTTAAATTAATCTATGCCATGCTATTCATTTCCATTTTTAACCACAACTGGAAGCTGCTGGTCCAGGATGAGAGATATATCTGTTTCTATGAGAGTGCAGCTGTCAGCTTCTCCTCTCCTCACCTGCACAGGTGATAGTAAAGCGGTTTAAATAGCGCAGTTGTTGCTTCAGAGATTTATCAAGCGTCTCGTATGCACTGTTCCATCTGTTTTTTCTGCGAGTAGAAGATCCCTTGACCCTGTCGCAAAAGCTACGATGGATTAAAAACTTTATCATCAGGGGCCGGTTGCACCAGCTATACGTAAGTTAAAACTTAGCCTAGTTGTGGCGTAAATGGGTACTAAGTCACAATTTACGCTCTACTAAATATTAGAGCATGACTTTTAAGCGGCTCTTCAGCATGAAACCGATCTAACTGTGCAGTTTTCAGGGTGCGTCGCCCGGTGTCAAGTTTCAACACATTCATATATATATATATATATATATATATATATATATATATATATATATATATATATATATATATATATATATATGATATTAAAATGAATAAATATCTGTTTTTCCAGCCTGTTGTATAAGTATTTATTTATCACCCCTTATTTATTTTAGATACAGTTCCTATATATTGTTATTTACACAGGGCAAATATACTATATATCAAATCTACTTTTATTACATATCATATTTTAATGGGGATATAATTTATTACAGCTGACAGTTACGTGAACAAACAAGGTTTGCAAGATCAAACTGAAATTCACAGATTTTTAACACTTCTGTGTATAAATATGAAGGCTGTTTATTGGATAAATACAGGTAAACGTCATATTATGTGACTACGCATTACTTTACAGAGAGCTTACGACCTACTTGTTAAGTCTTGCCTTAAGAACAGGTGGTGCAACCTAATTAAGCACTGACTTAGTTACAAACTAACTAGTAGTTACTAAGCCCTTAGTGCAGGGGTGTCAAACTCGGTTCCTGGAGGGCCACAGTCCAGCAGAGTTTAGCTCCAACCCTAATTAAACACACCTGAAGCAGCTAATCAAGGTCTTCAGGAGTGCTTGAAGATTACAAGGAGGCATTTTGGAGCAGGGCTGGAACTAAACTCTGCAGGGCTGCGGCCCTTCAGGAACTGAGTTTGACACCCCTGCCTTAGTGTGAACTTTACGTCCTAACTTACGCACAGCTGGTGCAACCCTACCCAGGTGTGCGCACTGTCCTGATAAGCGAGTGACCGGCAATGACCAGCAATAAAGCAAAATCCAATGAAATGGAGAGCATGCAAGAGTATAGAAAGGCATTGGGGGAAAAAATGAAATAATAATAATTAAATGAAAACATCACCAACATCTCCCGAACCGCTGCCTCGTCGTTATTTTCTTCTGTGTGTTCCCCCGTTGTGTGCAAATCAGTGCAATAATGGGTGCGAGCTCGTCTTCCATGTTGTTTGTTGGCTTGTTATCACGAATAAACTCTCCCGTTGCTATGTGCGTGGGTTTGTGAAAGAATTTCGGGATCGTAGTTTCATTCGGGCACAAATGGTCATGTGTTTGATACAGCTGGTCTGCAAACAGTTGTGTTTGTGCACTTGACTTAGTGTATGCACTTAACTCGCGTCCTTGTTTCTACATCTGTCTTTGGTGTGTGCCACTGCTCTGCCATGATTTAAACTGAACTCAGAATCGATTCTGATTCTTTTGAGAATCAATTCAGAATCGTCTGAGTATGAATCGCTATGCATCGCTGAAACGATTTTTCCCCCCACCTCTAGCACACATGAACACAAACTAAGAAAGTTTGTCTTTTGCACTTGCTTGCCACAGCCAACACCGGAAGATTTCCCATCATAATTGGAGAGTTGTCCTAATTGACTTTGCCTAATTGATGTATTGGATTATTCTAACTGAGGCCTAATTGTACCATAACTTTCATGCATTCCCAGTCGAGGGGTAATAGGTGAATTCTTTTTTTTTGTTTTCTTTTCTTTTTTTTTCTTTTTTTTTTTTTTTTTTTTTTTTTTTGGTGGCAGAAGAAAATTCCCTGTTCACAGAGGCTGTTACCGGCTTTATCCGTGTTGTTACGGAACAGAATATATTAGCGCCATAAACAAGCCATTGCCTAAAAAACACCATTCCTCAACATGATGGAGCACCCCGCTGCAGGGGAAAACCACCACGCGCGAGGAGCCAGAAACTCTATATTATCATATTACTCTATGTGACACAACCACCTCCATCTCAGACCACAGAGCAAGAGATTGAAAAAGAAACAAAACACAGAGGGTCTGTTCCAAAACTTAGTGAACTGCCTTGCTGTTTCCTGCCTACTTAGGCAGCTTTCTTCTTTGGCAGCATTCTAACTAAAAATGGAGCCTCATAATAGATCGATTTGGAACGCACTACATAAGCGACAACTCCACGCATCTTTCAAGTAGCACTCTCCCCACGCAGCGCACAGGACACTCGATTCACAACTGATTTCAATACAGGTGAAGTGAGAGAAAGAACGCCATCCTCAAATGAGCATAAATACGCACAGCACACACACATTTTGGGTAAAACAGTCAGTTTTGTATCATATTAAAGTGTTATTTATCAATACAGTATTGAATGGATTATAAGTATATTTATAATCTAAATTTCTCTCATTTCGTTCACCATCTTAGATTAATTTTTCCGCCAAGCTCATCACAGTGCATTTTCAGATTGCCTACCCAGGGATGGATACATATAGTAGTGTAGTCTAGGGCATATGTAGAAATATGCCGTACGCCCACCTATCTTTCTGAGGATTTTGCGTATGCCCATCTAAAATAAGTGATGATACGTATGACCACCAGAACGAGTAGCCTTTTGACCCGGAACTTTCAATCTACTAACGCGGTGCCGCAGCACCATTGAGTTAATATATATTGTTTTTTTATAAATTGTACAGAGCTTCTCTCTAAACGCACATGGAGCAGCAGTAGGCGGAAGCACAACTAATGGAATCAGAACGTTCATTCCAGTCGCGACTGGATATTTGCTAACCAATCATATTTTCCGTTTCAGTAAGGGGTGAGACTTTTTCCAGCATCTAATGCTGATGCACAAGCATCCATGGAGTACCCATAATTTGCACTATAAATTTATATCCCTGCTAAATGTAAGGGTTGGCTCCTTCATAAATTCTTAGTATGCCCACCTCTTCAGACACTACTACACCACTGGTTACATACGATGCTACCTTAGAATTTGGCCAAAATGAGAAATCTTAGGAGGCAGACTAATTAAGATACCTTCCTTTTGGAACAACTTTCACGTCAGGAGCCCACCCGGGAGCATGTCTTAAAATGCTTCCTCCGTAGGATGCTCACTAGGTTTTGGAACAGACCCAGACTGCTAGAGAGCTGCCTACCTAGACAGCATTTTTGAAAATTATAGGTATGTTCAAATTGTATTGAACACATCTATGATGCGCAAAACACTATCTAGATCTCACATCTCGCTAGGTTTTGCTACACAGCCAGTATTCAAATATTCAGTAGTGCCTATGAAGGCCAAAAATGCTGTCTTGGTTGGCAGCTCACATGGATTTGAAACACAGCCAGTGTTTTAATGTGTCTTTGATGTCCAAAAATGCTCTCTAGCTTGGTAACTCACTAAATTTGGAAACACAGCCACTGTTCCAATGTTTTAACTATTTAATTATGATGCCAAAAAATGTTGTCTAGGTAGGTAGCTCACTAGGTTTTGAAACAATACGTGAGTGTTTATTATGCCTTTGATAATGACACATGACTGCTTCAGAATACTCATACACAAATTTGACATATTTTGGGGAAAAATAAATGCATAATTAGTCAAATTAAAATTGTGACATGTCCTAGTGTGATGGTTAAATGGCATGAGACTGCAACCTTAGTCTGCATGAGCTGCGTGCTTCAAATGAATGTGTAATGCAGACCGCTCATAACAACAAACTCTACAGAATTCTACAGTGCTTTACAGTGTGTGATATGAAATGACAGAGCAGAGCACTCATCCACTGTGAAGTGTGCAGCACATGTAAACTATACATTTGCACTTTAATGATCACACTGGGCCATGTAGCGAACTTCTTTTGAGCAACCGTCAAAATAAAAGCTCAAGTCAAAATAAAAGCTAGACACCTGAAATTGAAGAAATTGTGACAGAAATATATTTCAACTGTATAGTAAAATATAATATTTACTGTAGTAGTAGTAGTAATAATAATAATGATTAATAATAATAATAACTTAATAAATTAAGCAATATATCACAAGCAAGAGTGTTGTTGTACTGAATAAAAGTTTGGTAAAAAAAAAATGCAATGGTATGTTGAAAAGTAATTGTTCTATATTCATTGGTTAAAAGTTTTAGGAATTAATTTGATTTTGACACTATTTTGATGATGAAATTAAATTGAACTTTAAAACATGGAATTCTAAAAAACAAAATAGAAAACAAAGGATTTCAGTAGGGCCCTGCTTAAAACACTTAAGTAATGTATACTTCACACTTGAAGGACACATTCATTTGTTTAAATTTATGATTTACATTGAAATGTAACTTTTTTAATAGGCTAAAGGAGTATGTTCAATAGCACATTACCATATTAGCATATTTTTGCTGTGAGGCCACTCACTAGGTTTTGAAACACAGCTAGTGCTCAAATGTGCAAATGTCCCTATGATGCCATGTCTCGGTTGGTAGCTCACTGGGTTTTGAAACATGGCCACTATTCCAATATTTGAACATACCTATAATGTCCAAAAATGCTGTCTAGGTAGGCAACTCACTAGGTTTTGAAACACAACCAGTGTTTAAAAGCACCTACGATACCCAACAATGCTTTCTAGGTTGGTAGCTCACACAATTTTAAAATACAGCCAGTCTTTAATCAAGCCTATGATTCTCAGAAATACTGTTTAGGTAGATAGCTCACTAGATTTTGCAACACAGCCAGTGTTTGGATATATCTTTGATTCTCAGAAATACTGTCGTGATAGGCAGTTCACTTGGGTGTGAAACAGACGCAAAGTTTTTTTCTAGCAGGCCAGGCAGCAGTGGTCTCTCAGAGACTAGTTTTCGATCTTTGTTTTGATAAGCGGGCTAAATGGCTTACCAAGGCCAGGGCACCTTGAGCTCTCAAACAAACATAATTACTATCAATCTCCCTAGAGAGCAGGTCTCAAAACAACTGCCTTCTGGGCAAACAAGTCAAGGGTCCAAAAAAAAAAAAAAGAATGTAAACTTACTCTCTATGAATGAATAAATGTTAGAGGGAAAAGTGTTTAGAATTCCTGTGTTTAGAATGCTGTTACTCTTTTGGGTTTGATTGAGGCCATCCGGGAGTTTCACAAAGTGTTCGACGCTCACAATTATAAAAATGAGCCATGAGCAGATAAGAACTGGAGAGGTTGCTTTGTGCACATGGCAGCTGCACAATAGCTCTAATCTAATGGAATCATTTGTACAAGCAGCCTTCTTCCCAAGGGCTGAAGGTTTGCTGAAAATGCCTCCAGGCCTGTTCGTATTTAGCTGGAAGCAATGTCTATGTGTCTAAGTGTGATGTGGATGAATCAAAAAACCGGTCAAAAGCATTGTTTGTGTCGTATGCCTGTTTGTCCGTTTTGATGTAAGTGAAGTCCCATAGTTTAAGAATTTTGTGTTTATTATACCTCTCTATGGAGGTATAATAAACACAAGCTATTTGTGTCCCTCTTATTATTTATTTGTGAGAATGTGCCATGTGTGTGTTTACCTGCCTCTACTTTAAAGACAAAAGTGTCCCCAGAACTCAGCTAAATGTGGCAAAACCTTCCTTTGGGGATTTCCATTTTTCTTTTAAAATGCAAAATGTTTCCTTTAAGGGTTAGTCTGTAATAAATATGAGTTAATGTAGTAATTATAATTAGCTTTATTTAAAAACAATCAGAGTCGCGTGTGTGTGTGTGTGTGTGTGTGTGTGTGTGTGTGCGCTTACAGTACCTAGCTATAGTTTGGGGAAAATTTTGTACCAAAACGTGAGTGGAATCAGACAAAACCTCCCTTTGGGGACATTTTGGGTTGTCCTCATTTGGAAATACAATCCATACAAAAATTAAATAATGATTTTTAAAATTCTAATAATGCAAAAAGTTTTCTGTTAGGGTTAGGTTTAGGGTTTGGGTTAGTTTATAGTAATTATAGTTTGTAGCTTCATATGAACACAATAGAAGTCAATGGTTTGTCCCCATTTTGATGGGTGGGGCTGTGTGTGTGTGTGCATGCGTGCATGTGTGTATGAAATAAAGAAAACAAACAGAGCACATGTCATATTTAATATGACGTGAATAAAAATGAGACTGTAAGAGATAGAAGTAGTTTAGTTTGTTGTACTTTTGTGAATCCAGACTGATCACAATGCCAATTTGGTAACAGTAGGTCAAAAGTTTTGCTGCTGAAATTGGTCTATGCTGACCAAAATTCAATCTTCTGCCCCCCAGTGGCTGAAGCTGGAAGTGTTGTTGTAGGTATTGGCATGTGTGAGCTCCAATTTAAGGTGAAATGTCCACAGAGTGGCTCCAAAAGCAAGATGTAAAGTATGTAACAGTCAATAGGAGTGCATATTTTATTAACTCCTAACCCAAATCCCAATCCTGACAGTCAGTGAGAATAAATCATTTTAGATAGAAAATGCAACCTCCGAATCGCAGTCACCATTGTTTATGTGAACACAATTACTTCTTGGTTCCACGGGGCCAGAACCCATATCTCTGAGGATGCACCTATCAGTAGCACTATTGGGAAATGTGTTCATGTTTGAATTGATGCAAACATTTCTGATGGGGGATGCTGCTTGTCAGCAATTCAGCTGAATGGGGTTGATTTCAGGGTACATGAACTTTCGGAAGCAACATGTCAATTTCCTGTGTGATCATATTGGTGTATAAGGTAGTCCGTCGTTCAGCTAACAAAGTATTGAAAATGCATCTTTTCACAAATTTTCTAAATATAGTGGGCAAAAAACTCTGGAGAAAGAAAATTAGAACATAGACAGCACAACATATTGCCTTCACAATTTTGTTTGCGGTCACATCAATTTCAACATGGCATCTACTCTGACTAAGGTCTATGCTGTTAGAAAACCAAAGTTAGATTTTTGCTTGTGTCTATAATGCCCAAATTTGCCATCTAGGTAGGCAGCTCACAAGGTTTTAAAACACATCTAGTGTGTTTGTTGTGTATCTTTTTATAAACGCAGTGTGCTAATATATTGATATTGAAAGACTGCAGCTCTCTCTGTGCTCTAACCTGTCATATCCATCCATGTCTCACACCCACCTGTGAGAGATAAACAAAATGAGACAGAATCACAGGAGGGTGGTGTCTTGCTGATAGGTAGGCATGGGGAGAAAAAAAGACACAGAAGAGAGAATGGAGGCATAAAGGGGTTGGGGGGAAGAGAGAGGAGTTTGTGCTGAAAAGGTTCTCAATAACAAACTAATCTTGCTTATTTCTAGAAGCTCCGATCCTGCAGAACAGAGAAAGGACGTGGCCTCTCTCTCTCTTTCTCCCTTTCCTCCCTCTTTAGCACACAAACCTGCTCGTATTGTTCATCCCCTTCAATACTGCAACAAAAGGCGGACATATGCTTTCTTATCTTCAGCTCTCACTTTTTCTCCATCTCCTCTTTGATCACTCTATTTCTTCTTCAATTTTTTGTCAGTACGATGTACACCATATCAACAAATGCTGTATGCGTTTAGCATTCAGTGGTGGGGTGTATACAGGGGACAGAATCAATTCCAAATTACTCAGGCTCTCAATAACGGACAGCCCCGTCCGCAAGGAGAAAAGATGATTAATGATGATAGTATTCATGATAGAGGCTGAAGTGTTCTCACACACACAGATGGGGCTGTGTGTGCGTTAATGGTCCTGCAGTGAAGAGGCTTTCTGTTTGCTGTGGTGTATGTATAATTGAGCGTTTCCACACATTTAGCAGGATGTAGTGCAAGTCACCTGTAATTACCACCTACAGCCTTGCATTATATGAATACTGCACATAAACATCTCTCTGTTCTCTCTGCAGCTGCACAATCAGACTTTTTTGCAGAAATTGTGCTAAAAGTGTCCTACACGGTGGGTTTGACTGACCAAAGGACTTTGAAGGGCTCGTAACCAGCGAGTTGAGCTAGTGGGCGAATCTGTCTTTAATGACGCGAGACAGAGGGTGCGTGCAAACACTAAACATATGCTACTTCCTGTAATTAAAATAGATGCATAAGCTTACCCTTCCTGTATTTTATTTACAGTTTGCTACAGCACAAATTATTTCTGTACTGACGCACATATGCTACTGTTTGAGACAAATAGCTGGACTCACACACACAGCTGCAGATGCACGCTCCCAGCCCAGCATTGCTGATGGCTGTAGTTATTTTGAGAGGTCATGTCCTCTCTGTGTTTTGCTGTTAGTACAGAAGTTAGTAAGAGTGTGTGCTGTTTAGTACTTATATGCTGTTTGAAAAGCTATTGAGCGACCTAGTCAACATTTATGGGCATTGATTTGAACGTTGGAACATGCCTATGATGCCCAAACAATGGTTTGAAGGTTGGCAGCTCACTAGAGTTTAAAACAGCAATAGTGTTTACTTCGTAAGCGAAGCCTCACATTCAAGCTCAAACATGGTTGGAAGACACTTTCTTTAAACGATTAACATCCAGTAATTTCTGTATAATGTCCCTAGGGTTTTAAGCTCGACTCAGTGGGTCAGGGTAGTACAATGCTGCCACCTAGTGTGTGTATCTATCTATCTATCTATCTATCTATCTATCTATCTATCTATCTATCTATCTATCTGTCTGTCTGTCTGTCTGTCTGTCTGTCTGTCTGTCTGTGTGTGTGTGTGTGTGTGTGTGTCTACACATGTGTATGTTGCATGACGTGTATATATATATACTGTATGTGTGTGAGGTAGAGGAAGCAGGAATGCCCTAACCATCTGCTGCACATTATAAAGAGACACCCAGCCCAATTCAATTAACAGTAATGCCCCCTTATTGGGCTCAGAGAGAGAGGGAGAGAGGGACAGAGAGCAAGAGAGAGATAAAGGGCATTGCAGGAGTTACTACCCTGCAGTAAATATGAGTTTCAGCATTCTCTGATGAACTCTCCATCTGACAGTGGGATGAATGGAAAAGTCATTGATCAAACACACACACAAGCACACATAGTAGACTCATTCTGGGTGGTTATGGAATTTTGTTTGCTATGAAAAACTGTGAGGGCTAAAAAAAAAAAAAGTTAAAAAAAATCTTTATTGATCCACATGGGTAAATTTAGAAATGTTGTAAAAAATGAAAACTCCCTCAGAGGACATACCCAAAGTTAAAAATGATTCATAAATAAAGTAGGCAAAAGAATGATTTTTGTTGTCGCCGTTGTTGTTCAATTTTAGTATTAAAAGAAGTTTTCTTTTAGGGTGGTATTCTATGTTACTTCGATAAATCGGTTTGTAAGGGTTTTGGATTAGGGGGCCGTTCAAAAACCCTAACATGTTTTTTGATTCTGTCTCTGTTGTTTTTATTTGTAAACATACACTAAACACACATCTTTGACTGCTGCACCAGGTCTTGCGCTGAAGCACCATATTTTTCAGATGCTGTGTCAAGTTAAAAAGCACATAAACGTAAAAAAAAAAAAACACATCTTCTTGAGACAACTGCGTTCTGTTTCACTCTTTGTGCTGAGTCTAGTTTCTTTTAGCACCAGAACACGTTCGGTCTGAATGGCCCCGTAGTCCATAGTAATTATAATTGGTATATAATAAGGACCAATTCTGGATAATAATAATCAGTTTTGTAATTGACAAGGGTCATGATCTTCGCACCCTTTACTGGTCGAGCGCAGTGATTCTTTCTTTTTCATATAATGAGGACTGACCATAGATGCTGTCACAGTAGTAATGTAGTAAGGAAATCTAAGTCCTCTCACCTGCAGCCTGCAGTGAAGACGTGCACACACACACACACACACACACACTGCAGTTACATGATATGATGAGGGTGATGAATATGAGATATCATGGTGTGTGTGTGTGTGTGTGTGTGTGTGTGTGTGTGTGTGTGTGTGTGTGTGTGTGTGTGTGTGCGAGAGAGAGAGAGAGAGAGAGAGAGAGAGAGAGAGAGAGAGAGAGAGAGAGAGAGAGAGAGAGAGAATGATTCCTCTCCTCGCTGCAACACTCCCACTGCAAATACATGTGTGTGAGTCAGAGTATGAAGAGCTGAGAGCCCAGGAGATTGAACATGGCTCCAGTGATTGCTCAGAATCAGAAGCCTGTGGCAGGCAGGGTGGAAATGTGATCTCTTATAGCAGAGGTGATAATTTACAGCCTTTCTGAGTGTGTGAGAGAGACGGCGCCTCTGATGGCAGCTGGGTGTGCTGCTTCTACCCAATTTGTTTGAGTTGGTTTTTAATACTTTCCTTGATGATCATAATCTAAAACTTTGTCAGGAGAGGAGCTTGGCTGTACAAACCAAAGTGATTCCTTGGTTCATGCATCTCATGTGCTGTGCCAAAATGCAGAATATTACTACACTATATTTAACACAATTTTTTCTCTCTCAGCCATCATCAGTTGTATTTATTGTGCCATATTTTCATGGTGACCTGATGGCAAAACACCAAGTCCTCATAAGTGCAATTAAACTTGATTGAAGCTGCATTCCAATTCTCTGGGTTCTTGTGCAGTGTAGGATATATATATATATATATTTTTTTTTTTTTAAATCAAATGTTACATTAGTTAATATTTGTTAATGCACAATGACCTAACATGAACTTACAATGAACAATTTAAGTTATATTAACTAACGTTAACAAAGGTTAATAAATGCTATAAAAAAATATACTGTTCATTGTTGTTTCATGATACCTAGTGCATTAACTAATGTTAACAAATGAAACCTTATTGTGTTACCCTTTTAATTTTAAACACTTAAGAAACTGTTTATTCCAGGATTTTGCAGAAAGCATGTAAATGCTGATTTCCTTACACCATTTAAGGGATTCAGAGAAAGCTATTTAATGTATCTGGGTTTCTCCTGGAGATTGTGGCTTAATGTGGCCATGTAAGCACATAAGCAGCGTTTTTACAGGTTTTTGAGGAGTGCGCATGTGAGTGAACAGACCGGATAACAAACGTCATAGGATGGAGCCCACCAACACAGCTGAAAGAATTTAACATTTCCGGGAGTACAGTGAGAAAATCACATTCACTATAAACTATACCCATTTATACAGCAATGTAAAATATTGACTGTCCCTCATGTTTGCTTGCGCTCGTACATTGGGGGAATCCCGTAGTTTTACGTAAGAGAGGAAATCCCACTATTGTGGCGCAGCAGGACCGGTTACAGTGGTGCCGTGACCCGGGTGGGAGTGAGGTTTAGGGGGGTGAGTGTTATGGTAGCCAGCTGGTAGGTAGCTGTGCAGTGTGTAAACCTCACTCCCCTAGCCTCAAGAGGTGCACTAGCGACTGACATTAGAGGCTGTAGCCTTTAGCCTCCTTGTTAGCATGCCCGCCTCCCACACCAGAGACGCCAGTTTGAATCCCGTTCGGAGCGGATTGAGCGGGACCAGTTACACCTACATTGTGGATATTAAAACAGTAGTAAAAGTTAATAAAGCCCCACCATGATATACATGTGAGTGTGTTGTGTCTGGTGTGCTCTGACCTGTTAAGTTTATCTTGTTAAAAAAAAAAAAATTACATGATATACGACCTTGAATTCAACTAATATTAGCCATTACAGCCAAAATAGCACACTTTCACAATAAATTCTCTCAGACTTTACTTGTGTGTGCGTATGTGTAAAGTCCTCTATCCTCAGGCGCCAGTTCAGTGGTGTGTGTAGAATGCTATATGTGTCTGTCATGTTGTCTGGACTGGAAAACAGACAGATTATTCCTCTGAGTGTGTGGCGGTAGGTGCCACAGGCGAGAGATTCTGCCTCTTTTCATGCTTTCGCTCTGGAGGTCAGGTGGCCCACGACTGTCACTCACTCCCTCTCATTTCTTTCTCTTAAACCTCTATTTTTCTCCTTAGGGCTTCTCTCCTTTCTTCTTCTCATTCTTTATACAACCCCCCACCCCCTCCCCCCCCAGAAAACTTTGCTCCTTCCCATCATCCATGCTCTCCCTCTCTGCCTATGTTCTCACTCTGAGTAGAATAGAGAGTGTGAAGATGTTGTTTTAATGCATTTAAACACACGCTCTCTCTCTCTCTAATATCCAGCATTTGTGTCCTTCACAAATTAAATTGACATTGCTGTCCTGAATATGCATGGTGTGTTTGTGTGTGTAAGCAATGCTACTCCATGGTACGTATGCTCACACTCTGGCTGCTGGGGTATCAGTTGGATCTCAGGGAGATGGAGAGGCAGAGACAAACAGAGAAGAATGACACACACACACACCTGCGGCTTCAATCTGAGAAATCAAAAGAGATGCGTGTGTGTGTGCATGCGTACATCAGGTGCCAGCAATCACCATTCGTTCCCGCAGTGAGGCTATAGCTCCACCGTTGGCATAGAGACGGCTGCGGCAACGCGTGAGGCTGCTGCCATGGTAACTCAGTTTGCCAAGGAGGGAGGGGTCGAGAGCCACTGCAGTTCACTTTGTCCTTTCTTTTGTTTGCTTCATACTTCCAGCTGTGTGTGTGTGTGTGTGTGTGTGTGTGCGTGTGTGTGTGTGTGTGTGTGTGTGTGGGCAGGTTTAAGTGGTTTACGAGGACTTTTTTTTAGGTTACAAACTGGTAATTACAAGGGTATTATGCTATAAATGTGGTTTATGAGGACATTTCTAGTGTCCCCATAATTGAAATGTCTTAAAAAAAAAACATACTAAATGATGTTTTATTGAAAATGTAAAAAAAAATCAAATTAAAAAAATAAAATAAAAAGTTTTTTGAGGGGTAGGGGTAGGGTTAGGTTTAGGGGATAGAATCTATAGTTTGTACAGTATAAAAATCATAATGTCTATGGAGAGTCCTCATAATGATAGTTGCACCAACATGTGTGTGTGTGTGTGTGTGTGTGTGTGTGTGTGTGTGTGTGTGTGTGTGTGTGTGTGTGTGAGTGTGTGTTTGAGGTTTTGCCTTCATTGTGGGAACCAAATTGTTAAACCAGGTATAATAAAATCTGAAATCACCACATTGTGGGGACCAGCCAACTCAAAAATGGCTTAATAAATATACTAAATAATTTCTTAATGAACAATGCTAGAAGGTTTGTGTGAGGGTTAGATTCAGGATAAGGGGATTCAAAATATCATTATCTCAGTACAAAAACAATGGAGGTCAATGGAAAGTCTTTACCTTGATAGAAATACAAATGTGTGTGTGTGTGTGTGTGTGTGTGTGTGTGTGTGTGTGTGTGTGTGTGTGTGTGTGTGTGTGTGTGTGTGATAGTTTGTCTAAATTAAAAACAAACCAAACTCTGAACTGTTCAAACTACCCTCATTTATTCTAATTTTATCATGATCGCTCCTTCCATAAATATGTGTTTGTTTGTGTGTGTGTGTGTGTGTGTGTGTGTGTGTGTGTTCTCAGGAGAACAGATGAAGTGTTCCAGGCTCTGGAGGATAACCAGGTGACACTCTCTGTAATAAAAGCAACTCGTTTCATCAAAGCATTTAAGAAGGAAGTTGACCACTGTCTCTGGTGCTGGAAGTCATTGAAATAATCCTTACTGTGCAAAGACATTGGATGCATCTGGAGGTACACACACACTCATAATTCACCAGCCAGGTCTGCAACTAGCACTTCCTATGGTTGTATACAGTACATTACTCACCCTAGGCCTGTTGCGATTATTAAATAAGCGTCTGTTTGAGGTTATTATATGATCTAACTGCAGTTATTTGAGATAACCGCTATTATTGTGCAACTGGCTCCGGTTTTACATTACTGTAATTTAACGTTCGCATAGTGACAAATGTTCTTGGTCATTATGGGATCATACACAAAGTTTTAATTACGCAGTGATGCAGAAGAGGATGTGACCGCTTTCTCAAATTCTGTGGAGATGGTAGAATGAAAAATAATATTTTCAAATACTCACAGAATCTCACAGGTGTTACTTAATGCCATATTTTGGCCAGTGAGTTTGATCGGACAGCCTTAAAATAAAGTGTAAAAAGTAAAGATTTGGGACAGAAATATTTTACCAGATATATATTTACCATGTATATTTGATTATATTATAAATTGTTATAATAGCTATTCAGGTTGGCTGGGTTCCTAAAACAACAGTGTAAATGTAAAACATACTAAAATGTAAAGTTGCCGAAAAAGAGAGCCGTACATTAATATTTGGAAATATTTTGTAAATATTAGTATTTATAAATATTTGGATTTATTTTTATATTTAAAATATTATTTTTCATGTCATTCTACTCCTTAAAGGAAATATTTTGTAATATATACTGAACAAAAATATAAACACAACATGCAACAGTTTCAAAGATTTTACTGAGTCACAGTTCAAGGAAATCAGTCAATTGAAATAAATTCATTAGGCCCTAATCTAATCTAATCAATGTGTATGGAAAATTTCTGGGATCTTTTATTTCAGCTCATGAAACATGGGACCAACACTTTACATGTTGCGTTTATATTTGTGTTCAGTGTAATTTCAAGTTAAATATTAATAAATTACTTCTTGCGTGTATGAAGCACACATACATCTTAAAAAGTATAATAATTAGTTGTCATAATTTTAAAAGCCATAAAAAGCCAATTCATTTTCATAATTGTGAACACTCTAAAACGCTTAATCGTCATAATTGCAATTATTCGTTTGACAATTAATTTCATAATGGTGATGTCCTTAACTCACCCAAAATGCTTTTCATTTGCTTTTAAATGGCTTGGTTACATTATCCAGCCATACACAAAGACACACATCTTCAAAAACCCTCTAAACACTTCTGACCTTCCACACGACAGGCTCTTAAAGCTGAAGTGTGATATTTTTTGGATTGTTAAAATTCTGTCTTCTATCACGGTTTAATGATATTGTGCCCTCTCCCCATCTATGGGATAGGGTGCAGTAAGAGGTTTTTTGTGGATTCTCGCCCCAGCCGTCAGACCAAAGAGACGTAATACAGAATTATTCAGAAGTTTTACATTTAAAGTTCAGTAAAATAACTGGCAGACTACCCCTACACTCTGGATTTTCTGAAAGACTTGCAAAAGCAGTTTGTAAAAGACGAGTTAAACATTAAAGTAGTCATGCATTACAAAAAACAAATTTGGTCTGCCAACTGGAGGAAGAATCTGTGAAGCTTTAAGATGCGTGGCCCAAATCTGGAGCAATTTCCCCATTTGGTGGTAATGCAGCCTTTTTAAAACTACACAGCGATTGATCCGCCAATCCCATGCTTAGATTCGGGCAAACTAGACTGCATCCGCAACCAGAGAAAGAACGAGAGAGAGATGGCACAGGCAGAACAAGACAGCGCAAACGCCATAAAAAACACATGCAGGATAATTAATAATTTAATAATAATTTTCTTTATTTATCACATTATACATTTGCACGTATACAGTGAAATTCTTCTTTTTCGCATATCCCAGCTAGGCTGGGGTCATAGTGCAGGGTCAGCCATGATATGGCACCCCTGGAGCAGATAGGGTCATAGGGTCTGAATTTGAGCTCAAGGGCCCAACAGTGGCATCTTGGCAGTGCTGGGCCTTGAACCCCCGACCTTCTGATCAGTAACCCAGAGCCTTAACCGCTGAGCTACCACTGCCCCTCACTGACATCACAAATGTGCAGAAACAACTGTAAGCAAGTCATGTGTGGATAGATTTCCTTGGAAAATGTAAACACTGTGGCTCTGTGCCACCTTCAAAACATTTAACTGTTTGCAACATTGACTTAACGAGAATGCCTTGAGTTTGTGACGGAACTATCTGTTTGGTCGACCACCGGAAGATGGGAAAATTATTTGGGAAACTTGTTTGAAAACTGACTTCTTTGTATTTCCATTTGGTGATGCTAGAAGCACAGAAATGTTACCTATAATAAAAAACAGCCATTGCACACATCAGATCACAGAGCAGTCAGAGGTTTTGCCCCACGCTACGTGCACAAACACACTAAAAGATAAGCCTCACACACAGCAGAGTTCAGAGTCACACATCTGTTCTCCTGCCGCTGATGAGGAGAGTAAACAGTGGCTGTCAGACTGGATTTCCTGTGTGTATGAGTGTTTGTAAACACACCTGTGATGGCTCCAACCAAGCGCCAAACTGTTTTATCGTCCCTTCTGTGCTTTTTTTTATTTCTGTCATCTGACATCCCCACGCTTTTTTCTTCTTCTGCTTTCGCGATCTTTCTTTCTTTCTTTCTTCAGAACATCTTCCTGGCAGAAGATATACGTAAGCAGTTGCCTCATGAGACAGCTGAATTTGATGATGTAAACTCCAGTTGGAAGACCATTATGGACCGACTCAACAAGAATAAAAATGCTCTGAGAGGAACACACCACCCAGGTAATGATAGGATAGTGGAATTTCTCACCCTCAATTATGTCTTTTTGGAGTAAATTGGTTCACTCGAAGGCCGTCTTGGAAACCCCCTGATGCAGCTATTTTCTAGCCATACAAATACAGTTCCTAACAAAGGTATCATAAAATTTCCATGTTTAATTAGTTTCAGGCTAATAAACTGTTTTTTGTTGTTTTTTTCTGGATGGTCTAGCTAATGTGCATGCACATTCAAGAGCAAACAGACCAGGCAATGCTTTTGCAATAAAGTGATTGGATCTTTTAATTGAAAGGTGGTACGCCATATTGAGCCTTCCAGTTTCTCCAATTCATGTTTCTACCTGTCCCATCTCCTCCACATAATACTTATGTATTTGATTAATAAATCTACTGAATTTTGAAGACTGGGAAGTAACAAGCAAATAATAACATCTCTCTCTCTCTCTCTCTCTCTCTCTCTCTCTCTCTCTCTCTCTCTTTATCTTTTTCTGTGTCTTTCTCTCTTTTTCTGTTGTCTAAGGTCTTCTGGAGAAGCTCTCAGACATGAAGAGTAAGTTAGAGGAGATTCAGATGTCTCTGGACATGTACCTGGAGACCAAAAGGCAGATCTTTCCCCCGATTCTACTTCCTGTCTAACGATGACCTGCTGGAGGTCCTGGGCCAGTCACGCAACCCTGACACTGTGCAGCCACACCTCAAGAAGTGCTTTGACAATATCAAGAGTCTCCGCATCAGCAAGGTACAAACATACTGTATGTTTACGTATAAAAAATCAACAAAATAGTCCCTTTGAGGACAATCGGTGGCATCCTTAATTGGAAAATACATTTATATATATATATAATATAAATTAGCTGAATGGTCGAGTTGCCAGAAAGAAGCCTTTACTGCACCAATGCCACAAAAAAGCCCAGTTACAATATGCCCAACAACACCTTGACATGCCCCACAGCTTCTGGCACACTGTAATTTGGAGTGACGAGACCAAAATAGAGCTTTATGGTCACAACCATAAGTGCTATGTTTGGAGAGGGGTCAACTAGGCCTATAGTGAAAAGAATACCATCCCCACTGTGAAGCATGGTGGTGGCTCACTGATGTTTTGGGGGGGTGTGAGCTCTAAAGGCATGAGGAATCTTGTGAAAATTGATGGCAAGATGAATGCAGCATGTTATCAGAAAACACTGGCAGACAATTTGCATTCTTCTGCACGAAAGCTGCGCATGGGACGCTCTTGAACTTTCCAGCACGACAATGACCCTAAGCAGAAGGCCAAGTTGACCCTCCAGTGGTTACAGCAGAAAAAGGTGAAGGTTCTGGAGTGGCCATCACAGTCTCCTGACCTTAATATCATCAAGCCTCTCTGGGGAGATCTCAAACGTGCGGTTCATGCAAGATGACCAAAGACTTTGCATGACCTGGAGGCATTTTGACAAGACGAATGGGCAGCTATTCCACCTGCAAGAATTTGGGGCCTCATAGACAACTATTACAAAAGACTTTTCAACTAATTGTTGATCACTGCCAGTCAGAGGTGGGTAGTAACGCGCTACATCTACTGCGTTACATTTACTTGAGTAACGTTTTGAAAAGTAATTACTTTCAGAGTAGGTTTAAAAATGGGTACTTTTTACTCTCACTCAAGTAAATTTCTAATGAATTTTTTTAACTTTTACTTCTTTACAATTGGTGGCGTTCCTGTCATTACATTACTGGGTTTAATTTTAGTTAAAGTGTAATGTATTGAGAGATTATTGAATGGGACTTTTTCGAGAGTGAAAGTTCACAGCTGTGCTCGCTGCTGTCACAGACTGTCACTCAGTCACTGCTGCAGCATCATGCTCTTCAAAGTTAAACACTTTCTTTGCTCTGCACAGTGAAAAAAAAAATAGATTCATCATGCAATGCCTTCATTTAACACCAAGACAAGCTGATATTTCAAGATTAAAATCACAGCTTCAGCTTAAGGCAGCATGCTGAGGTAAATTTTGGCTCTAATCCTAACGCGGTTTTTCTGTGTAATGAGATGGTCATTTTCAGGGTGCAATGTAACTGGGCACTTATGACATCAGTTTTTAAGTGTACATTTTTAAATCAGTGCTGCAATATATCAGTGCGCTTTGTCCCGCATCCCGCTTGATATGAGCAGTATTTATGCATTTACTCCGCGCCCTCGCGGGGGTACTGGAAATTATCGCAGCTACTTCAGGCAGATTAACTATAAATCCATGTGAACATCCAAGTTAAGTGTAAATAAATGCCTTGGCTCATTCACTATTTCCTATATAGTGAATGGCAGTTAGTGCACTATATCTCAGCAGTGAGTGAACGAAATGAGTGAGTGATTCGGATGCTGACGTATTCACTGAGTGTCGGAGCTCTGGGGCTGTTACAGAAAAGTTACATATGAAATTTTAAAATACTTGGGCCTTACTTGATATTCTTATTTAATAATAGATTAATACAATAAATCTTCATTCTGTTTGTCATTTTTAATATATACTGTGTGTTAATATAAAGAGTAAACACATTTTATCAAATAAAGAGTACATTTTAAAATATATCTGTATGTTTTGCCTCTCTATATGTTATTATGTTATTTTAATCAAGTAATGATTTGTCAAAAAGTAATTTAATACATTCAGCATGAAAGAAAATATTGCAGGAGTGAAGGAAGCAGTAAACTTCCAGCTAGTACATCTTCCCCATGCTGGATTATTGGCAATTAACCGTGATGTACACTCGAAATTAGAGTGCATTGTGGGTAATAATGAGTGAACAAAACTAGGGAACGAGTGGCTCACTCAGAATTCAGACACTCCTACAAAATGGCAGACACCCAAAATAGTGCACTAAATAGTGGATGGGGGGTTTCAGACACAGCGAGTGTTCCACGACCGGGGTTGGTGCTGTACGTAGGCTGTGTACTCTGCATTTAGAGAGCGGCGGTACTGCTGAACAGAACTAATGATCTAAATTCTTTCAACACTGAAAACTGTAACTACACTGAAATAAGAATCCGTGCAGGACTTTAAAAGCTATGAAATAGTGAAAGAAGGCATTAATAAAACACGATCTTGCTTTGGTTTATATTTCAGCATTATATATAATGTCCTTTTGGTACATTTTCATGTTTTCACTGTAATAATTATTAGAAATGCTTCCAAACCTCTCTTGTTGACAGATTCTTCCAGATCTGACAAGAGCCCTTAAAGGGATAGTTTACCCAAAAATTACAATTCTCATTATTTACTAACCCTCATGAAACCCCAGATGTGTATGACTTTCATCTGCTGAACTCAAATGAAGATTTTTAGAAGAATTTCTCAGCTATGTAGGTCCATACAATTCAAGTGAATGGGTGGCATCATTTTAAAGCTAAACAAAATCACATAAGTCAGCATAAAAGTAATCCATAAGACTCCAGTGGTTAAATCAGTATCTTCAGAAGCGATGTGATAGGTGTGGATGAGAAACAGTGAAACAGATCACTTTCACATTCTTCTTCTTGTGTTTTTGGTGATTCACATTCTTCTCTGCATATCGCCCCCTGCTGTCTAGCAAAAAATGACAGATATTGATCTGTTTCAATCAAATCAAATCAAATCAAATCACTTTATTCTCACACAGCCATATACACAAGTGCAATGGTGTGTGAAATTCTTGGGTGCAGTTCCAATCAACATAGCAGTCGTGACAGTGATGAGACATATACCAATTTACAATAACATCAAATTAACACAACACAATTTAAACATCTGTTATACACATAATTACACTCAACAATATACAAATAACATACACTGTACAGTATACAATACGCTGTTTTTGTTTTTGTTTTTTGTTTTTTTTGTTTTTTACTATATAGATACACATTATTCAATAAAAATTAAAAATTAAAATATATATATAAAAAAGTATATATATATATATATATATATATATATATATATATATATATATATATATATATATATATATATATGAATGTACAGTATTGTACTGTATTGACATTCAGGCTGTTGATATTCAGTTGTTAAGAGAGACATAATATAATAATAATATAATTTATGACAGTCCGGTGTGAGATATAAGAGTAAGGGTAATAAAGTGCGGTGCTGATGTATATTGATCATGAGAGATCAAGAGTTCAGAAGTCTGATTGCTTGGGGGAAGAAGCTATCATGGAGTCGGCTGGTGCGGGTCCTGATGCTGCGATACCGCCTACCTGATGGTAGCAGTAAGAACAGCCCATGGCTCGGGTGGCTGGAGTCTCTGATGATCCTCTGAGCTTTTTTCACACACCGCCTTGTATATATTTCCTGGAGGGAGGGAAGCTCACCTCCGATGATGTGTTTGGCAGTTCGCACCACCCTTTGCAGTGCATTGCGGTTGTGGGCGGTGCTATTGCCGTACCAGGCGGAGATACAGCCAGTCAGGATGCTCTCCACAGTGCAGGTGTAGAACCGTGTGAGGATGTTGCAGTTCATTCCAAACTTCCTCAGCCGTCTCAGGAAGAAGAGGCGCTGATGAGCCTTCTTCACAACGACTTCAGTGTGGATGGACCATGTGAGTTCCTCAGTGATGTGGACACCCAGGAACTTGAAGCTGCTGACTCTCTCCACTGGTGCTCCATTGATGGTGATGGGACTGTGTTCTCTGTCTTTTCTTCTGAAATCCACCACAAGCTCCTTTGTCTTACTGACGTTGAGGGAGAGGTTGTGCTCCTGACACCAGTGTGTCAGAGTGTGCACCTCCTCTCTGTAGGCTGTTTCATCATTGTCAGTGATCAGACCTACCACCGTCGTGTCATCAGCAAACTTAATGATGGCATTGGAGCTATGTGATGCCACACAGTCATGTGTGTACAAGGAATACAGTAGTGGGCTGAGAACACAGCCCTGTGGGGCTCCAGTGTTGAGGATCAGCGATGAGGAGATGTTGCTGCCTATTCTAACCACCTGGCGTCTGCTTGACAGGAAGTCCAGGATCCAGCTGCACAGCGAGCTGTTTAAGCCCAGAGCCCGGAGTTTCTCATCTAGCTTGGAGGGCACTATGGTGTTGAATGCTGAGCTGTAGTCTACAAACAGCATTCTCACATAAGTGTTCTTTTTTTCCAGGTGGGAGAGAGCAGTGTGTATTGTAGATGCAATGGCATCATCAGTGGAGCGGTTGTTGCGGTAAGCAAACTGCAGCGGGTCAAGATTGAGTGGCAATACAGAGCAGATGTAATCTCTGATTAGTCTCTCAAAACATTTGCTGATGATGGGGGTCAGAGCAACAGGACGCCAGTCATTTAAACAAGTTATTTTTGATTGTTTTGGAACAGGCACAATGGTGGATGTTTTAAAGCATGTGGGGACTACAGACAAAGAGAGGGAAAGGTTGAAAATGTCCGTAAAAACACCAGCCAGCTGGTTCGCGCATGCTCTGATGACGCGGCCCGGAATGCCGTCTGGGCCCGCGGCTTTGCGGATATTCACCCGTCGGAAGGATCGGGTTACATCCGCTACAGAGACGGAGAATGAACCAACCTCTGTAGCTTCAGCCGCGAGAGCTCTCTCCACGAGGGCGGTGTTATTTCCCTTGAAACGAGCATAAAAAGTATTTAGCTCATCCGGTAGAGAGGCAGCGGTGTTCATGGCGGAGTTTTTATTCCCTTTAAAGTCCGTGATGATGTTAATTCCCTGCCACATGCTTCTAGAGTTGGTGGTGTTAAACTGTCCTTCAATCTTGCTCCTGTACTGGCGTTTTACTGTTTTGATAGTTTTTCGGAGGGCATAACTGGCTTGTTTATGCTCCTCCGCGTTCCCAGAATTAAAAGCAGAGGTCCGCACATTAAGTGCCGCGCGAACATCGCTATTGATCCATGGCTTCTGATTCGGATAGATTCGTACAGTTCTGGTCGGAATCACTTCCTCCACGCACGTTCTGATGAAACACATTACGCTATCAGCGTAAAGCTCGATGTCGTCATCAGAGGCGGACCGGAACATCTCCCAGTCCGTGTGATCAAAACAGTCTTGTAGCATAGAATCTGATTGGTCCGACCAGCACTGGATCGTTCTGAGGGTGGGTGCTTCCTGTTTCAGTTTCTGCCTGTAAGCGGGCAGAAGCAGAATGGAAGAGTGGTCCGATTTGCCAAATGGTGGGCGGGGGAGGGATTTGTAGCCATCCCGGAACGGAGAGTAGCAATGATCCAAAACCCGGTCCCCTCGTGTGTTGAAACTAATGTGCTGGTGATATTTTGGTGCGACTGATTTGAAACTGGCTTTATTAAAGTCCCCGGTCACAATGAACGCGGCCTCAGGGTGTGCGGTTTCCTGCTCACTTATAATCCCATACAGTTCCTTGAGTGCCCGGTCTGTGTCGGCTTGTGGCGGGATGTACACAGCTGTGATAATGACCGCTGTGAATTCCCTCGGTAGCCAGAATGGTCGACACAGAAGCATAAGAAATTCCAGATCAGGAGAACAGAAAGACTTGATGGAATGTACGTTCCTCTGATCACACCAGGATTTGTTGATCATAAAACATATACCACCTCCTCTAGTTTTACCTGAGAGGTCTTTCGCTCTGTCCGCTCGGTGCATGGAGAACCCCGTGGGTTCGATGGCTGTGTCTGGAATCTCCGCAGACATCCAAGTTTCCGTAAGGCAGATAATGCAGCAGTCCCTCGTCTCTCGTTGGAAAGAGATCCGCGCTTTCAGCTCGCAGAGCTTGTTATCCAGAGACTGAACATTTGCCAGTAGAATAGTGGGTAGTGGGGGTCGATTTGTGCGGCGTCTTACTCTGATGAGAACGCCGGCTCTGTTTTCCCTTTTCCTCCTGCGTTTCCGCGGCCGTGCTGTCCAGACAAAGGGCTCCGCTTGCGTGTTTGTAAACAGCGGGTCGGCATTGAGGAATGTGAAGTCCGGTTTTCGGTGTGAGATCGCTGAACCAATGTCCAAAAGTGTTTGTCTGTCGTAGACAATAAGGCAGACAACATCCAAGACAAAAAACATAAGAATTGTAAACAAAACAAACAAAACATTGCTATGTTGTGTCGGAGCTCGCAACTCAGCAGCCATACTCGGCGCCATCTTGAGTCTAACTCCTCAAGGTGTTTCTCACCCACACCTATCATACCACTTCTGAATACATATATTTAACCACTGGAGTCTTATGGATTACTTTTATGCTGCCTTTATGTGCTTTTTGGAGCATACAAATTTTGGCCTACAGAGCTAAAATATTCTAAAAATCTTAATTTGTGTTCTGCAGAAGAAAGGAAGTCATCCACATCTGGGATGGCATGAGGGGGAGTAAATGAGGAAAGAATTTTCATTTTTGGGTAAACTATCTCTTTAAAGTGATAGCTCAGCCATAATTTAATATTCTGTCATCATTTCTCTACCCTCATGTTGTTCCAAACCAGTGTGACGCTTTGTATTATGTGGAACACAAAATATATTGGAATGTTAGGGACTGACAGTCTCAGTCATCATTCACTTTCAAAATATGGAGAGAAAAAAAACACATTCACTGAAAGTAAATAGTGATTCAGTCTAAAATCTCCTTATTGTGTTGCATGGAAGAAAGAAAGTCATATGGGTTTGGAACAACATGATGGTGAATGATAACAGAATTTCCATTAATAATAATAGTAATAATTCTGTAATACATGTTCAATATGTATTATGTAATGGAATATAGGGGAGTAAATGTCTATTATGTAATTTGTGAAAGTAACGAGTTACTCTACTTGAGAACTCTTTTAATTGGATACTTTCTTACTCTTACTCAAGTAATTATTTATGTTAGTACTTTTACTTCTACTTGAGTAATTATTTTTTTGAAAGTAATTGTACTTTTACTTGAGTACAGTTTATGGCTACTTTACCCACCTCTGCTGCCGGTCAAATCCAGTGGACCACAGATGTCACGAGGGCCCTCATGACCAGCAAATAAAAAGCAGATAAATCTTCCCTTAAATCACTGAAAAAGACACAGGTGAGAGGAATTCATCAGTTAAAAATCTGGGCTAGTTATCCGAAGGTCATTGGTCCAAACATAATGGCTATTTATGAACTATGGGCAATTGTACGACCATTTTCACCATTGTGCCCTTGAGCAAGACAGCTTAGCCCTGCTTGCTTCCTATAATAAATGTACTGTAAAGGCCTGTTCACTCCAAAACAATGCTTAAAAAAACAAAACCATAAACTCCCTCACACAGAAGGAGAGTACAATATTGTTTTTATTTAAGAGGCTAAGTTGATTCTTTTAACAGTTTGAATGCCCCAAAAAAGTCATTGCTTTCTTTCAGGTATCTGGATTTTATTTATTTTTTTTTTTGCAGAGAATGAAGAAAACAGTTACATTTTATTTTACATTGTCCATGTTACACATATTAGATGTTACTCTAATTATTAATTACAATAAGAATAACAATATGAAACTAAAAGACTCTCTACAAAATAAGTACACAGCAAGTACATAAGTACCTAAGTACAGAAGTTACATTATAGTAGGTAGTTTATTGTTATTACTCATTAAATTATTATTATTATTATTATTATTATTATTATTATTATTTATTTATTTATTTATTTTTTTTCATTGTTAAAATATTTTTTTGTATTCCGGCTTAATATGCAGAGTCAGCTATAAGTAACCGTTTGTAGGTGGTGTTAATCTCATCAACAAAGTCACTGACGAAAATGTTCTTTGACAAAGGGTTTTTTTATTTAGCCAATTATAACGAATACGAGATGAAAAGGTACATCATGATGAAAATTAAAATTTGTATTAAAGCATACTGTTGACGAAAATATGACGGGAAAAAATAATACTCCAAGATATTTACAGTGTAAGATATAACAGAAGAAGAAACAAAGATAATCATCTGTTTATAGAAGAAGATATTAGATATGGATTCATTTTGGGGATTTCCCCGCTTGAGCTGTGTGAGTTTAATGCACTGAACACCAGCAAAATGAACTGCTTTAAAACGTGTTAATTACCTCGCTCAAATGCATCCTATTTATACATGAGATTAATCACTAAATCCACCACATATATATAATATTACAACTTAAATCTGCACAGACAGTGAAGCGAATGAACAGGTGAACTTGAACTAAATTGCACGCTTGTCGTATGATGCGTAACTTGTATTGTGAATATGCTGTTTCCTTAAAAACATGCTACACACAATGTAATTTCAGAAACTGGCTAAACACAGAAAATTAATAACTGTCTCTAAAGCATGAAGAATCCAGAATACAGCAGACTAACTTCTGAAGAGTAATTGATATTTCAGTATAATCATTATAGGTTTATGCTGTTATTCCAGGAGCTCAGGTTTTCAATACAAGGGCAGTTGTACAGTATTTTGTATGCAGTCTATCTTTTATATGTTTAATACATGTCAAAATTAAGAGAAAAAAATTCAAAAAGTTTGGTCGGTTACAGTTTGAAACACAGTGATAGAGACAGTTTAAGTGATCATGTGCGCTCCTCAATCCAGGTGCTCTCAATCTTCTACAGTACCACTCATTTAAGCACTATTTTGTGAGAACTTCAATTTAAATAAGAGATATTTGTTTGTCACAGTACCACTAATAACAGTTTAACCTTCAATAACGGCTCCGCGTTTTCACACAGTTTCTTACTAATTTGTGATTTGTGTTACAACAAACGGCAAATACTGTAAACATATCATATACGGTATATACTAATGATTTCTCACTATCCAGCTTGTAATGTATATAGCGCTCTTATTTCTGAACATATTGCCTCTGTGTGTGATGCTCTCATGGCGTTTAATGGTTGCCAGTCACAATCATATTTGATATAGTAACAACAGGACTATTCAAAACTGTTTTCAATTCAAATAAATGTTAGCATTTCACAATTAATGTAAACTGAATTTAAGTTTACAGTGTGTGGCATAAACACATAACTGCAGCAGATAACTTTACAAATGTGAAGCAAAGGGCACTTTAAAAGAAAAATTGGTGATCAGATCGGAATCGGCTGATTTCATTGCTAAAAAAAAAATCAGAGATTGGTATCGGACTCAAATTTCCTGATTGATGCACCACTATTCAAAACACTAAAACTATGATTTAAACAAAAAACTGTGTGAAAATTAACACTGTTTTTAGGTTGATTTCATCCAAAAATTGTAACACTGTGGCTCTGTGGCGCCATTAAAACATTCCTCTCTTTGTTTAAGCGGCCCGTCCAGCGCGAGTCATGACACAGCAACAGTGGCTCAACCAATGGTGTGAGTTTGAGACAGGACTGTCTGTTTGTACAACCAACGGAAAATGGAGGGAGTTTTGTTCAATCTGTTTGATAACAGGGATTATATTTACTATATATTGGTGACGTGAATGGTGCAGAAATTCAAAGCGACTTACAAGTAGAAGCAATTAATCTAAAGGAAACACAATACAAGTAGTGCTACATACTAAATTACCAAAGTACCAGAGTAGTACAGTGGTAGAGCAAAATAAAATGTTACCGAGAAAACTCTGTGTTTATGAATATTTGATACTTTTCGTCTCGTGTAGTTGAATCATACTTGACATGAACAGGCTGCTTTCAATATGAAAACATCTGCTAAATGACTAATAACTAGTGGATGAACTCCATGTACTCTCCTGAATTCACATGGATCCTTCATAAAAAACATTTTTACATTTAATTTTCTTGTACTGTATATTTATGCTTGGAGCACAGGATGCACTAAATACACTAAGTTAATTAAGGACAGCAGCTCAAATGAATTAGGACAATCACATTTCATAAAGCAAATCCATTGAGACACAGGGAATACACAAAGGCCTGTCTCAGCATCTTTGAGAGTTTAGATTTAGTCTCAAAGTATTGGCTTGTGGGCTTCAGGAAGGTGTTTCTTATTGCTGTGTTTTAGCATTTGTGTTGTGGAATTCATTTGGGTTTACATTACGTGTGCCCTCACAGCCGACGTCTCATCTGATGTTTACAGAGTGTGTTTGTAGGAACTACAGTCAGTTACAGTTTTGATCATACAATTGATCCATACAATTTTTTTAATGTTGCATAGTGTTGTCCGTCTTCTGATAATGAGTGTTTGTTTTGTGTTATGCATGTGTCCATGCTCAATCAATAATCTGAAGCCATACGAGGGAATTAATCGAAGATCCTGTGGCTGAGGATAGTCGCCCTGGTCCATGCCCGTGATGTCATCAGCAAACTGGCCAAGGTGGGCTGCTGTGATGTCAATGCCTTCGACTGGCTCTGCCAACTCCACCTGTACAGGGAAATGATTAGAGTGAAAAGGAGGAGACAGGATGGACGAATGGAGTGTAGAAAAAATAAAATTTTAAGTGGAGTGAATTGAAAGGAGTCTAGATCTACCCTCTAGAGCTAGACTCCTTTCAATTCTAGATTCGTAGAATAAAAAGGGAAAACATACCACATTCAAATCACTGTCTCCTAATTGTGTGAGTGTGTGTGTGTGTGTGTGTGTGTGTGTGTAGGATGTCATCAGACAGACCAACATATACTTCCACTATGGCTATGAATACATGGGCAACTCTGGCCGTTTGGTCATCACTCCCAGGGGTGGACTGGGAAGAGAAATCGGCCTGGCATTTTACATAGAAACTGGCCCAAATGTTGTTGAGCAGGATGGGATGGGATGGGGGTTGGGGGGGTCTCTGTCCTTTTCTGCGTATCGCTGCCCGCTTTGGCATATCGCGGCACATTCGGCCCGTCTCGCGGCCGGCCCGGTTCTCCTGATGGCCATTCCTCCCCTGAATGGCCCAAAAGTGCGTCGGCCCACCGGGAAAATGCCCGGTATGCCATATTACCAATCCAGCCCTGATCACTCCCCTCACAGACAGGTATCATTTCAATGTGATTGCAATAATACTCAACGGTATTTGAATTTAAAGTGCAGTTCTAGCAAATTTCTATAGACTGTTGGCAGGGGTGTAAAGTAACGAATTACATATACTCACGCTCCGAGAGTGCTAATGTGCTAATGTACAAATACACTTCATAATTCCGCCAATGCCCGTCTTGGTGAGGTGTTAATGTAAATGCAGTCGGTTTGGCCTAAAGTGAATGTAAGCAGTGGGACAAAAAGCGTATTTGTATCAAAATATCAGACTTGAAGTGTACATGTAACCAAAGAGACCACTGTCTAGTAGACTATGTCATATAAAGGCTATTAATCAAACAACGATAACAAGGGAAAACCACTCACTACTTTTGGCTGAATAACTTGAGTAGCTTTAGAAGTATTAATGTAATAGAATAAAACAGTGACATTTTTAATAATAATATTTTTTAATAATATTGTTGTTTTTTTTAATAATACTGACCCCTGATGTAGAGAGTGTGTTAATTTGTATAATAAATTACCAGGAAAGTAGAAATGATGAAATATTTGATAATTATGCTTAGCCTTTATCATGTTTTTCTAATGCCTGATAGAAAAGTATCGACCTTTGTAGAGCAATACTTCAGGCAGAAGATTCCACCAGTCACAAACTTCAGAAGATTGTGCATCATGCATTAGAATGAGAACACAAATATTTCTGGGCTTAAAAGATACAAGAACTAAATCAATGTACACTGTATCAACACTGTATCTCAAAAGGAGGACAAAGTGGCCCCCCATGTGCTACTTAAAGAAATAGTTCACTCAAAAATGAAAATTCTCTTATCATGTACTCACCCTCATGCCACCCCAGATGTGTATGACTTTCTTTCTTCAGCAGAACACAAATTAAGATTTTTAGAAGAATATTTCAGCTCTGTAGGTCCATACAATGCAAGTGAATGGATGCCAAAATGTTGATGCTCCAAAAAGCACATAAATGTAATCCATATGACTCCAGTGGTTAAATCCATGACTTCAGAAGTTATATGATAGGTGTGGGTGAGAAACAGATCAATATTTAAGTCCATTTTTGCTAGAAATTCTTCTCCCTGCCAATGTGCATGAAAGAATGTGAAGAATGTGAATTTTTCATTCCTTGCATTGTTTTGAACATGTTTTATGCGCAACAATAACTCTCTCAGTTGGCATTAAGGAAAATTTAGACCCTACACATAAACTGATTTTAATGTAATTGTTTCATACATTATGATATTGTAAATAACTTTTTCATCTTATCATTTCTGTAATCATGTCGCCCTTTTATTTATTTTTTTAAAATCAGATTCATGTAGTGTTTACAGTTTCATAGATAAGTGATTTATTTTAAAAGTTGTCAATCACAAATACTTATAAAATACCTATATTTTTAATTCTTTCTGGCAAACAGCCATAAAAGGGAATGTAAATTACGGTATGTGTGCCTCATTTTTAAATTGCAGCATAAAGTTTTTATTATAAAGGTGCATAGCTTTCGCAACTCAGTACTCAATACTCACTGCTCATGAGTACTTTAAATGAGCTACTCTTTTACTTGAGTAGTTTTTAGGACAGGTACTTTTACTCTACTCAAACTACATTTTTTAAGAAGTAACAGTACTTTTACTTGAATATTATTTTTCAGTTCTCTTTCCACCCCTGACTATTAGTAAATTTCACAAAGGCTGTCAAGAACAAGTCATATTTCACACCAAAATCAAAAGAAAAAGAATTATATTCATGACAATTGAACACCCCTCCCCATCCCATATCTTAGTAGCCAACTGTAATGCCGAATAATGTCTTCTCACACCTGTAATGTGAAAAAAAGATTTATTGTTTAGATTGTAAAGTACATTTGTAAAGTACATCTAGAAGAATACAGTACATTATGATTTTTATTGAGTCTTGTGTCTGGGCAGGATGAGTTCCATTCCTGTATTACAGTACAGTAGAGATTTTTGCACATTATTGTAATTTGGGGGAAAATGTATGAAAAATAAGGTTACAATACAAACATCTTAAAGGGATAGTTCAGCCAAAAATGAAATTTCAGTCATTGTTTACTCACCCCTGTGTCATTAAGACCCCATATGACTTTCTTTCTTTTTCTTAACACAAAGGATGAAATTGTGAAAAAATGTTGTGCTCAGTGATGTCATACATTGGCAGTTTATGGTGACCACTTCTTCAAGCTTCATATAGGAAGCAAAAGTGTAAATTAGAAGTCTAAAAAAATATATTGTATGCGATTCATGCCTTGTTCTCAAGGCATATGATAAGGTTTGGTGAGAATCAAAAATCTAATGTATTATTTAGTGAAAATGCTATCCTATGCACGTTCATGAGAATGTATGAGAGCGGCAGTTGCGCTGCCCGTGCTCGCTAAATGGGCCATTCAAGCAAGAAACTGCTTTGTTTCATTTCAACCCGGACCACCAGCGATAGTAACAACAGAAAACACAACACAGCTGCACACAAACCAGAGAACAGAACATACAAAGCATGTCAGAAGAGTTTGAAGTAAAAAAAAAATAGATGCATTGCTATGCCCAGCCTTATTTTTATGAACCGGAGTACTTGGAAATCAAACAGAGAGATGGAGGAGGCTGAAGGCAGCCACACATACACACTCAGGAGTAACACTCAAAAATAGAGTACAGGAGACTGCAGTGTTTTGGAAGTTTTGGTTGTTTCGCTTGCGAAAAGTGAACTGAAAGAACCGGAGAGAAAGGCGAAGGGCATTGGGATGTGTCACTTCTTCTCGATTCTGAACCAGTGTATATTTGTGACAGACCTCTGAGTGAAGAGAGGGAGACCTTAGCAAAACATTCGGTCGGTGGAACACCCTCAGCCAAAATCAAGTTGTTTATAGTAGAATAGTGAGATGTTGTACTGTTATGAGACATTTTATTCACCTATTCATAGCGGACGGGGCTGAACGGCGTTTTGCCACAAATAGAAACCATGCAATCAACAGAATGTCCTGTCGCTTGTCACGGCTGGTTAGGACAAAAGAGTCAGGCCAGCACAACTGCAGCTCTCGTGCACTCCCGGAACATGCATGGGACAGCATCGGTTGGTGAGCATTTTCACTAAATAGTACATTATATTTTGAATTGTTTCTCACTATACCTTATCATATGCCTTCAGAACAAGGCATAAGTCACATACAATTACTTATTGGACTTCTGAATTACACTTTTGCATCCTTAAAGCTTGAGGAGGCAGTCACTATAAACTGCCATGGTATGACATCACTGAGTACAGCACTTTTTCCACAATTTCTCCCTTTGTGTTTAGAAAAAGAAAGAATGGGGTTATAACAAAACAGGGGTGAGTAAACAATGACTGAATTTTCATTTTTGGCTGAACTATCCCTTTAATGGCCTAAAAATAGCCTTTATAGTTTTTTTTTTTTTTTTTTTTTTTTTTTTTGAAGTAAAATGTTACCCTGACATGTTTTTGTAGGATTCACCCAGACACCAACAAGATTAATGTATGGACAGTTTCTAAAACATAAACCATTTTACATAAGCAAAAAAAAAAAATCAAAGACAAAATTGTATGTACATATATTTTTATTTTTTTTGTACACTTATGAAATGCCTATGAAAACCAATGAGATCATGTTAAACATGTCTATAGCCTATCCTCATATATAACATAAGAACCACATCACTAGGACTATTAGTAATGCTCCATCAGTTCATTAGAGAGTAAAATCAGAGCAACATCATATGCCGATTCGAGTTCACAGATCTTTAAAGAGGTGAATTTAACCCAGGTGTAATTGTGCTATGCAGAAGCATTAAAACCTTTCACTCCTGCTGTAGCAGCAAAAAACACAACCTCCAGCGAAGATATAATGACAGGACATCTCATATTATTATGTGACTCTCAGGTTATTAGAGATATCAATATCCCATCCTGTGTTGCTGTCAACTCCTGGGTTTGACTAATGTGATCTTCTGGGTTGTAATGATCATTATGAGTGCTGATGCGGTTATCTGACTTCAGCCATTAACTGAGTCATTAGAGAGAGGATGGCTGATCATGCCATTAACCTTATGGGTCAGGATTAGGAGAGCACACCTACAGCAAGGTGCACAAAGATTTATTATAGGCAAAGAGAGGAACAGACCTGGACTCAGGTTGCGCTATATCTCCAGATATCTCAATGTGATAATATAACAAAAATGTGAAGATTTTCTTCAACCTTAAATTATGCTGAGATACCAGCTGGAAAGTGGAGTCAGGAGTCAATGGCGGATTTCCTGTTGTGTGCCTTTAGAAGCAGCAGGAAATCAACACAAAACGTGCCTTCAGTGGAATGAATGGAAGCATCTAATCCGGGTTTATTATGAGTGACGTCTTAAACCCACTCGGACATGGACAACGTGCTTAAGCCTGTCTGTCTCTTTTCCATGTGTTCATTCATTTATGGATGCATGTGTTTGAAATTATCTGTCTGTAGTGTGTGTGTGTGTGTGGTTAGAAAAAAATACCCAGATAGTAACAAAATCTGAAAATGAAAATAAAAAATAAAACTTCTTTTGGGAATGTCCTCAAAGGGTCAGTAAATTTGTTCTTACAATATAATATACAATAAATATTAAAATAAAACATTTATTATAAATACAAATGGTTTTCTTATAGGCGGAGGATAATGATTGGGTTAAGATTTACCTTGTCCTAACCAAGCGTGACACGAGAAGTTTCCTGCATCAAGTAATTTTTGCAACACTGCCAATCAGATAATTTTTTATGTTTAAAAACATGTTAAGTGAACAACCTAGTCTCATAGAATGAATGTTATTATAACTACATTTTTGCCACATTCTACGTTTTGCCACAGTTTCCTGGTGAAATTAATGCTAAAGACGCCGCAACAACTGTGTGTTTTATTCATTTCTGTGCGTTTAATTTACTTTTATTCACACAAATCACAAATTCAGTGGCTGATTATGACTTTGTGAACTTTATTTTTGCTCTTATTCATACACTACTATGTTATTATATCAAAACACTTTTACTCTAATGCATAATTTAATAAACAATACATTTTTATGCTTGTATTACAGACCCACCTACATTTACACACTTATTCCAATGTGATTAGCTTGTGCAGTAGCTCACCTGATAGAGTGTTGGACTCACAGATATTTATATATATATATATATAACTGGATTGTTGACGCAGCAGTAAACTGCCAGTAGGAGGTGAAGCCAATGGAAGTGTTCAAGCGCCCATCTTGGTATGCCCAAACTCTCATAGAGCATCAGTGACTGACAGGCGAAAACACCCATTTCACCGTCTCCGACCTGTGGATACGACAGTTGCATTTCATCCTTTAGTGACAATCATGTTTAATGTTTAATTTGTTCATTATGGATAATATTTGTTATGAGCAAGATGATTGCAATGTCAAAGCATTCACCTGCCCTGGTATTCAGTCTATCAGTGCAGCACAACAATCACCAAAGGAAGTGGCAAAACTGTCCACAAGTTGTAATGTAAGTAGGAAAAGCTGTAATATCTGCTTGTTTAGGGTGACAGTACGTCCGTACCCCTGAAATGGACTTTAAAAAGTCAGACCGGGATTTCTAAATCGAGTTAAATGCCCAGGATTTGCATGCTTTCATATTGAAGCACTCTCTGTAGTCATACATAGATACATGTCATAAATACGTGTTAGTTTGCCATTTAAACCTATCGTATCACTTTAATAGTAGTTCAGCATTGTGGCAGGAAGGACACAACGTCTCGTTCCCTCCATCAGGGAACGGAGGTTACGCAAGTAACCAGGACGTTCCCTATCTGTCACTCACTCAACGTTGTGTCGATGTAGTGTCACTAGGGGTCCCTATACAAAACGCCACAACTGGCTGAACTGTGTTACGTGAACTGGCGGTGTGTGATGGGCAGACCACTGTGTGCCTCTTGCTTGTGCCTGCCACTACACAGAATGAAACCGGTTCCACCTGGAGATTGTAGAACCTCACAAAGGTGTTGGGTGTTGCCCAGCCCACTGCTCTGCAAATGTCTGTTAGAGAGGCACCACTGGTCAAGGCCCAGGAGGCCACTACACCCCTGGTAGAATGGGCTCGTAGCCCTGCCGGGGGCGGCACGTCCTGGGCGTGATATGCTATTGTTATGGTGTCAATGAGCCAGTGGGCGATCCTCTGCTTGGAGACAGCGCTTCCTTTCTGCTGTCCACCAAAGCAGACAAAGAGCTGCTCAGAGACTCTAAAGCTCTGCGTGCAATCCAAATAGATGCGTGAAGCGCGCACCGGACACAGCAACGTCAGGGCTGGGTCTGCCTCCTCCTGGGGCAGAGCCTGCAGGTTCACCACCTGGTCCCTAAAAGGGGTCGTGGGAACCTTGGGCACATAGCCTGGTTGGGGTCTCAGGATCACGTGAGAGTTGCCCGGACCGAACTCCAGGCATGTTTCGCTGACAGAGAACGCTTGGAGGTCTCCTACCCTCTTGATGGAAGTGAGCGCAGTCAGGAGGGCAGTCTTCAAAGAGAGTGCCTTAAGCTCAGCTAACTGCAGGAGATCAAAGGGGGCTCTCCATAGACCCTGAAGAACTACAGAGAGGTCCCATGAGGGAACGAGGCATGGTCTGAAGGGATTCAACCTCCTGGCGCCTCTCAGGAACCTGATGATCAGGTCGTGCTTCCCTAAGGACTTACCGTCCACTGTGTCGTGGTGTGCCGCTATAGTGGCTACATACACCTTCAAGGAGGAGGGGGACAGCCTCCCTTCCAACCTCTCCTGCAGGAAGGAAAGCACTGATCCAGCTGTGCATCTCTGGGGGTCTTCGTGTCGGGAAGAACACCATTTAGTGAACAGACGCCACTTCAAGGCATACAGGCACCTCATAGAGGGGGCCCTAGGCCTGAGTGATCGTGTCTACCACTGCGGGTGGTAGGCCACTTAAGTCTTCCGCGTCCCGTCCAAGGGCCAGACATGGAGATTCCAGAGGTCTGGTCACAGGTGCCAGATGGTGCCCCGTCCCTGAGTTTGCCAGGGGGGGGATGGCTGTCACGAGGAGCGTGAGGTCCGAGAACCATGTCTGGGTTGGCCAGTAGGGTGTGACCAGGACGACCTGCTCCTCGTCCTCCCTGACCTTGCACAGGGTCTGTGCAAGTAGGCTCACTGGGGGAAAAGCATATTTGCGAAGTCCAGGGGGCCAGCTATGTGCCAGCGCGTCTATACTGAGAGGTGCCTCGGTCAGGGCATACCAGAGCGGGCAGTGGGAGGATTCTTTGGAAGTGAACAGGTCTACCTGTGCCTGCCCAAATCGACACCAAATCAGCTGGACCACCTTAGGGTGGAATCTCCACTCTCCCCTGAGGGAAACCTGCCATGACAGTGCATCCGCTGCAGTGTTGAGGTCGCCCGGGATGTGAGTGGCTCGCAGCGACTTGAGGTGCTGCTGACTCCAGAGGAGGAGACGGCAGGTGAGTTGTGACATACAACGGGAGCGTAGACCGCCTTGATGGTTGATATATGCTACCGTTGCCATGTTCTCTGTCCGAACTAACACATGCTTGCCCTGGATCAATGGCCGAAACGTTCACAGGGCGAGCAAAATTGCCAGCAACTTGAGGCGTTGATGTGCCAATGTAGTCGTGGGCCCGTCCAGGAGCCGGTTGCATACAGCGCCCCAGCATGTTTTGGAGGAGTCTGTTATAACCACGACATGCCTGGAGACCTGCTCTAGGGGAACGCCTGCCCATAGAAATGTGAGGTTGGTCCAAGGGCTGAAGAGGTGGTGACAGACCAGCATGATGGCCACGCGATGTGTCTGGATGCAGTGCTGAAGCGGTCTCATATGCAACAACCCGAGTGGAGTGGCCACCGCTGAGGATGCCATATGCCCCAGGAGCCTCTGAAACAGTTTCAGTGGAACCACTGTCTTCTGTCTGAACGTCTTCAAACAGGTCAGCACCGACTGTGCATGCTCATTCGTGAGGCGCGCCGTCAACGAGACTGAGTCCAATTCCAAGCCGAGAAAAGAGATGCTCGGAACCGGGAGGAGCTTGCTCTTTCCCCAGTTGACCCGAAGCCCTAATCGGCTGAGGTGAGATAGCACCAGGTCCCTGTGTGCACAACACATCCCGAGAGTGAGCAAGGATTAGCCAGTCGTCGAGATAGTTGAGGATGCGAATGCCCACTTCCCTTAACGGGGCAAGGGCTGCCTCTGCGACCTTAGTGAAGACGTGAGGGAACAAGGAAAGTCCAAAAGGGAGAACCTTGTACTGATACGCCCAAATGCAAACCGCAGGAGGGGTCTGTGTTGAGGTAAAATTGAGACGTGGAAGTACACGTCCTTCAGGTATACTGCCGCGAACCAATCTTGATGTCGGATGTTTGCTAGAATGTGGTTTTGCATCAGCATCTTGAACAGGAGTCTGTGTAAAGCCCGGTTCAGTACTTGCAGGTCCAAGATTGGCCGCGACCCACTGCCTTTCTTCGGTACAATAAAGTAGGAGCTGTAAAACCCCTTCTTCATCTCGGCTGGAAGAACAGGCTCTATCGCACCCTTCCGTAGGAGGGTAGCAATTTCCACGCGCAAGGTAGCGGTGGATGCCTGGCGAACTGAATTGCATGGCTGAGTCGGATGGTCCGGACCAGACATCACACCGGGTTGGAAAGTGCAAGTCACGTGTCCAAGCTCCGGGCGAGGGGGACCAAGGGGACAATCTCATCGGACATACCGGCGGGTGGGGCCTCGCGGCGGGGCAGAGCCTGGGCTGCCACACCGTGTTGTGGCCATGCTGAGTTCAGGGACATCGAAGCACTTACCTGGCTCCTTGTGACCACCCCCGGAACAGCCTGGAATGGGGGAGGAAGAGGCCTGTCCTCGTGACCCGTGGAGACTGTCACATCAGGGGCGGATTTGTGCCACAGCTGGGCGCACAGGGGCGGGGAGACCGTCGCTGGAGTGCCATACCTGCCAAAATCGAATGGTGGATGGTGGTCGTGATGACGAACGTGCGCAGCGGGTACTGTGACCCAGGGAACAAGGAAACCGCTCTTGCTGAACTTTTGGGTACTGCAGACACTTGGGCATGCAACGAAATAAAAAAAAAGGTAACAAAAGATTCTCCTCCCGGCCCTCCACCGGGGGATGGAGTGGCCTGCTTACCAGCTCCATAGCAGCGGGTTTCGTTGTCCCTGGGTCGCCCGTCTCAGGGGCGCTTCAAAGCCTTTCATGGGTTCTTGCCGGCGGCCGTGAGACGGGTGGCGTCTGCTTCCTGCGGTGGGCTCCACACCAGGGCCAGGCCGCAGGGGCGGGCTGTGGCAGAGCTGGTGCAGTCACCGCAGGGGGATGCCCTTGGCAACGAGCAGACGGGGTGCGGGATCTTGAGCCGTGCCGGGGCAGGATGTGCCAGATAGCCTCCGTCTGCTGCTTCACCGCCGAGAACTGCTGAGCAAAGTCCTCGATGGTGTCGCTGAACAGGCCAACCTGGGAAATGAGGGCACCAAGGAACCGTGCCTTGTCGGCCTCTCCCATCTCGACCGTGCCGTGACCTTCGTCACCCAGAGAGCGAGGTTGGTCGCCGAGCACAGCTCCTGCATCCATCCTGGGGCGGACCTACCCTCGTACAGTTCCTTTAGCGCCTTGGCTTGGTGGACTTGCAGGAGAGCCATGGTGTGCAGGGTGGAGGCGGCTTGTCCAGTCACGAAAGACAGTGCCCAGACACAAAAGACAGCGATCGTAACCCTCAGAAGGCGAGAGATAACGAGCGCCGTTCTTTTTTAGAATATACTCTTTTATTTCTGCCGAAGCGCCCAGGGGCGTTCTCTGCAGTGCACCAGTGCAGAGGGGGGAGAAGCCGCTGAAATGTGCCGTCAGATCCAGCAGAGTTGAATGAAGAGCCGTGGGAATTCAGTGAGCATCAACCGTTCGGCTCCGAAGAGAAAATCTGAATGAGTGGTTGCATACCAGCTCCTTTTATACCCGTATGTCCAGGGGAGTGGTATGCAAATACCACTCGCCAATTTTCATTGGCCTTTTTTCAAAGACCAGCGGTGTTTCAGGCTCCCAAGAGTGACCCCTATTGTCACTACATCGACACAACGTTGAGTGAGTGACAGATAGGGAACAAGTAACCCTGAACAAACACTTCGATGTTCACAATAAATAAGTCTGAAAATGTCTGTTTGTACCTTACGTCAGTTTCAGTGAACTTGTTTACATTCAGCTGATCTGTTCACTGATGATGTTTGTTAGTGGTGGATACTGTTTGATATAGATATACATAACTGGCTTGGGCTTTCAAGAAACAGGAAAAATTCCCAACTTTAAATAAATAATTAATTATATGTGTAGGACGTTTGCGTTGTAGGGATGTACATGCAGATTTCAGATATAAAATCGGTGATTGAATGACTAATGTTTACTCACTGAAATCAGATGATTTCCTCTTAAGTCAGTAGGGACATTGGAATGTTTGTGCATAGCAATATGGCAGCACAGTGGCTCCACTGTTATGATGTCATAAGCAATCCATTTCAGTGGTTGGACTTGAAACTTGGAAGGCAGCAGTTTGAGCCCAGCCAAACACACTTGTTGATGTAAATGTGCTTTTCATATCACATTTCCTTTTAGAACATTATCGGTTAGGTTTAGGTGTTGGTATAAGGTAAGGGTGTCTTTTTTGTTTTCCTCTCATTTGCTATGAGGACACTGTTAGTTCAGTTTAGGTTAAAATTTTTGGTTTGGGAGGTACATTTTACTCCTTAAAACCACATAAATTTCCCTCAAAGTGGTAAATGCTGGCCAATAGCTTGTTTGCACATGATGTCACGTCACTGCGTTGCTGTGGCACGAAATGCAGATGGAGGGCAGGAAGTGATTTTCTACATAGGAAGCACTATCAAAAACTCAAAATGCCTATGTTTTGCGTCATTTACAGTTGCTCAAATCGATCAAACTGAGAAACCACAAGGAGCTATTATCGTGTTCCAAAAGTTGTTGTTCATAAGGGGGAAAAATGCAAGAAATTGACTGAAAAACGCCAGAAGAAATGGCTTGTAAACCTGCGTCTGCGGTCGGGAGGAGCCAAGTCGGATAATGCTAGTGTGTGCAGTGACCACTTCATCAAAAGTAAGTTAATACAACTTATGTGGCTATGTTTATGTTTATGTAACGTTAGCTGTTTCCATACTTTGTAAAGTTAAAGCTTCTTTTCTTTGTTTGAGTTTGTACCCCACTAACACTTAACAGTTACACAAAATACAGGCGAATGTAAATAACTTACCCTGCCATTCAATTGCAATGAGCTGCAATGACTTCTCCATCTTGTTTTGCGATGATCTATGTCTTTAGTGGCGTTTCATCGGACCTTTGAGAGTGGTTAACCTAATAACGTAAACAACCGTAATGTAAACAACCGTAACGCTAACATCGAGAGGCGCAGCAGGTTAATCCACAGGACAAAAAAGAAATGCCACTTACCCAGGCGAAAACCAAACGACAGTCATTGTGGAGCACATTGGTACCGAGGTTGTTGACCCAACCACTAACAAAAAAGTTGTATGCCTCCATACTTTTGTATGCTTTCATTTGTTTTCTGGAGTAGAAGGATGTCTGGAGGACAAGGTTAGTTGCTTATATCTACCGCTTCGATGGCAGGCAAGTATTTCAGTTCAGTTGAAAAATCGCTCCTCTTCATAACATAAGGATCATGTCCAACATATGTTGTGATTTTCTGTTTATACCTTTCTCTCGTAATAGCATCTAAACTAGTACAGTACGGACTTTCCTCCATCTCGTCCATTCTGCTTTTCACTTCCTGCCCTCCAACTGAATTTCGCACGTCATCAGAATCACGTGACTGCAAACAAGCTATTCGTACCCAAGATTAGCGGGTGGGTGAGGCGGGAACTAACCGCAGCCTCGACACTATGCTTTTATCCCAGGAATTGAATAGAAAGAGTCACTATGGGATAATCGTGGGTATCACCATGCACACACCTCACCTTCATCCTGTAGACCTGGTATGTACCCCCCATAATACTCACAGGTATGCGGTATGTCCCAGCTCGATCGGGGGCGGCCTGCGGCACGTTGGGGACCCGAACCAATGTCCCCACCTCCATCACAGGGCATTGGCCCTGGAAATGCCTGGGCTCCCTGTGGCTCCAGCAAACCGGCCCAGACTTCTCACCCGCAGCAGCGGGTCCACCAACCTGGGAGTGAGAGCGAAGAGGGACAGAGGAAATGGGAGGAATGGGCGATTAATTGCTCCAACACCATCAGATCGATCACCGCCTCGGCATCGCACTCCTCCCCGGGCCGCAACCACTTCCGGCAGGCATCATGGAGCAGCTGGGCATAAACAAACGGGCGGTCGACCTCGCCAAGTGTGAGGGAGCGAAACCGCTGGCGGTGTTGTTCTGGAGTGCGGCAAACCCATTGTAAGATTGCTTTCTTCAGGGCCTCATACTCCACTCGGATGTCCGCTGTGAGTTGCTGAGCCACAAGCTGGGCTTCCCTGGACAACAGCGGAAGCAGCCAATCACCCACTCGGATTTCGGCCATCTGGAGGCGGTCGCAGTCTGTTTGAAGAGCCCCATGAATGCCTTCCGGTCATCCTGGGGACCCTTCTTGGTCAACATGAGCTGGGACATGGTCATCGCTGACTCCGGGTCGCGGCTGAAGACACCTGGTGTACCAGGCTCCATAATGCCCAACCTAGTCTCAAAGAATGAATGTTAATATAACGATATTTTTGCAAACTGAGTTTAACGTGCCATCTACTAAGTTTCGCTGCACTTTCCTGGTGAAATTAACACTAGAGGAGCTACAACAACTGTTCTTTTTATTCACTTTCACACAAATCACGAGTACAAGGCTGATTATGACTTTATTTGCACTTATTTTTCACTCAATTACTCACACTGCTATGTTATGATATAGAAACACTTTTATTCTTACATCATTTGAAAAATTATAAATTTTTATGGTTGTATTACTGGCCACCTTCATTTACACACTTATTAGAACATGATTAGCTTCTGCAGTAGCTCACCTGATAGAGTGTTGGACTTTGGACTCAGAAGACTGAGGTTCGAGCCGAGTAAAGCACATAAGCTGATACTTAAGACCAAATTGCCATTGAAGTGACATGAAATGATATGCTTCTGAAGTATGCTTTTCATGTCACATTTTACTTTTAGGACACTATCGGTTAGGTTTATGTGTTGAATTAGGGTAAGGATGTCTGTTTTGTTTCTCTCTCATCTGCTTTTAGGACACTTTCGGTTAGGTTTATGTGTTGACTAAAGAATTAATTCACCCAAAATTTTAATTCTCTCATCATTTACTCACTCTCATGCCATCCCAGATGTGTATGACTTTCTTCTGATGAACACAAATGAATATTTTAGAAGAATATCTAAGCTCTGTAGGCCCATTCAATGCAAGTGAATGGTGGCCAAAACTTTGAAGCTCCAAAAAGCACATAAAGGCAGCATAAAAGTAATTCATACAAATCCAGTGGTTTTCAGAAGTAATATGATAGGTGTGGGTGAGAAACAGATCAATATTTAAGTCCCTTTTAACTATAAATCTCCATCTTTTTCCAGCTCCAACCAATAGGTGGAGATATGCACGAAGAATGTGAATCGCCAAAAAGCAACAGAAGATGATTGTGGAAGTGAAAGTGAAAGTGGAGATTTATAGTAAGAAATGACTTAAATATTGGTCTGTTCTCACCCATTGTTCAGAATATTTCAGCTCTGTAGGCCTATACAATGCAAATAAATATTGGCCAGAACTTTGAAGCTCCAAAAAGTACACAAGGGTATCATGAAAGTAATCCATATGACTCCAGTGATTTAATTCATATCTTTAAAAGTGATATGATAGATATGGGTGAGAAACAGATCAATATTTAGGTCCTTTCTTACTATAAATCTCCACTTTCACATCTGAAAGAAAAACTAAACAGGTGCCACGAGTGACTTTTAGATGTGAAACTGAATATTTATAGTAAAATAAATAAATAAATAAATAAAGGACTTGAATATTGATATGTTTCTCACTTTCACAGTCACTGGGACCACTGGAAGCGTGTGGATTACTTGTATGCTGCCTTTATGTGATTTTTGGAGCTTCAAAATTTTGGTCACCATTCACTTGCATAGTTTGGACCTACAGAGCTGAAATATTCTTTTAAAAATCTTCATTTGTGTTCTGCAGAAGAAAGAAAGTCATAAACATCTGGGATGGCATGAGGGTGAGTAAATGATGAGAGAATTTTTAATTTTGGATGAACTGTTCATTTAAGGGTAAGGATGTCTGTTTTGGTTACCTCTCAGTTTCTTTTAGGACACTATTGGTTAGGTTTAGGTGTTGTTTAAGGGGAAGGATGTCTGTTTTGTTAACCTCTCATTTGCTTTAAGTACACTCTGGTTAGGTGTGTTTAAAGTTTTAGGTTAAGGAGGTACATTTTATTCATTAAAACCTCAATCTAAAATTCACCTTAAAAACCTTGTGTGATCACAACACCATTTCACTTGCTTTTGGCTAGACATTTCACTGTTAACTGCAGCGAAACGTGTAATGAATCACTTAATTTTGTTTTGCAGAAATGTTGCCACGGTCATGTAATTTTCATGAGATCAGGCTGGAGAGGTGCTTGGCTTTATAAAACTCCATATTCTGGTATTCTGTTTGTTTGTGCATTTCTGTGGTGATGGGTGGTGTCTTGGCTGTTCTGGACCTCGTTTCCCAAAAGCATCGTAAGCCTGAGTAGATCATAGAATCCATCTTACGATTCATCTTAGTTTTGCGGCCTATTTCCCAAAAACATTGTAACTGAAGTAGTACTTGAAAATACTCGTAGATTTACGAGTGCTCTAGAGTAATCGTAAGTACATAGATTTATGCAGACACCTGCAGGACAAACGCAAAATTACACCTGATACAATTTAAATACCTATAACACTTTAATATCAGGATACCTATGTTTTATTTATTTTTTTATATTAACAGACAAGACTAATAATAATAATAATAATAATAATTACAAAATGGATGAAATAGATAGTCTATATACACCGATCAACCACAACATTAGAACCACCTGCCTAATATTGTGTAAGTCCCCCTCGTGCTGCCAAAACAGTGCCAACCCGCATCTCAGAATAGCATTCTGAGATTATATTCTTCTCACCACAATTGTACAGAGCGGTTATCTGAGTTACCGTAGACTTTGTCAGTTCAAACCAGTCTGGCCATTCTCTGTTGACCTCTCTCATCAACAAGGCATTTCCATTTGCAGAACTGCCGCTCACTGGATGTTTTTTTGTTTTGTTTTATTTTTGGCACCATTCAGAATCAATTCTAGAGACTGTTGTGCGTGAAAAATCCTAGAAGATCAGCAGTTACAGAAATACTCAAACCAGCCTATTAATGTTGTGGCTGATCGGTGTAAATGGATGAATATATCAATTAGTAAACAAATAAAGTTATTTGTGTGGACTAGTTGGACTAGTTGGTAACAGCAAAGTGGTGACATGATTGATGCAGACAACTGTATAAGTTCAAATCAGAGAGAGACGAAAAAAGTCAATAACTGCATTAAATTGTCAGTGTGGCTCATCATCCTTGTCTCCACTTCCAATCTGACACCCAAAGGCACTCTCGCCGGCACTACAAGTTGTGTCGCACCACACATGCAGCATTACTGTCACCGTTATCAATTTTGGGAGAAAAAAGCAAGCACATCTTTTAAACGTCTCCTTATTTTGCGCTGTGTGATAACACGGCGAACCTCGTAATATTCAATGAATGCTTCTAATTAGCAGGGTACAAAGGGCCTCCACTGTCTTCACTAATCCTGGAAGCTTTCATATCGAGAGAAATTTGTGAAAATGATATATTACACATGCACACCTGATTATGGAAGCAGATTGTGTAAAAGAAATAGATCATTATGCACAAAATTATTGTAAAACAATATTTATGTAGTTAATTAGGTTGAATATTTAAGAAAATATTTTTAAACTAATATTAGCGAGGTAAATTACAAATTATTGTAAAGTTAAACACAAACATAGTTACAATGTTACAAAGTTACAATGACAAGCATCACTATACGGTCACATTTCAGCACTGTCACACGGACAGCAACTCTCTTAAGTAGCACTTAAAGCATGTTCTCACTCGTTCGTGTTAAGTGCAGTTTTGGGAAACGCATGTAAAGAATAACAAATGTTCATAGAATCGCACGTAGAAAACGCTCTTAACTGCTAAGATCAATCGTTATTGGGAAACGAGGCCCTGGGCAGTTGCTTCTGTAGGACATTGCTAGGTGGCTTCTAGAGTGTTCTGTGTGGTTGCATACTGGCCCATGTCAAAAAACCCTACCCCAAAATCTCCATGATATCCTGGTACAACGAAATGGCTCGGGTCCTTCTTTTAATCAATGGGATTTGTTCACCTGTTCTAACGTCCGGCAGGTGTAAATCGTATGTCTGATTGCTTTGAAAAGTAATAGCACTCTCCTTAACAAGCAGCAAGATTTGATGTATCATTTGTGTCCATAGCACAAGCACCACTAATTAATATTGTTTAATTCATGATGTTAAGTCAGTGCTGGACCGAGCCATGAAAATACAGAACAATTGTTGAAGGAGATGAGAGAGCAGGTTGTTGTGGAATATTTGATTCTATTGGAGATAGAAAGGATCAACTCACACATACACACACTCCAGGGGGCTGATCCTGCTGTCGGATTACCTCCAACATGCAGCAGGCATGCTGTTTGTGTGTTTATGCACACGTGTTTGCTTGAGACATCTGACCGGCTCAACAGCACAACAGTTTATCCCAACCCCTTTCAAACACACAATCCACAGACACACACTCCTGTGGTTTACCAAATCCCACCTGTTTCCACTGGCCGCGTCGCACTCTCTTCGCCCCGCAAACACACTCCAATTGGGAAGCCTCATTTGTTGATGCTGCAAACATGCCTGATGGGCTGGCAGATCGACAGGCATGGGGAATTGGACTCAGAATTACAAATAATGGACTTGAGATTAAGAGAGCTGGGAAAGGAACCAGCACCAGGCCCAGCCAAGCACAGAAAGTCAATGACAGATTTGATTGTCCCCCGAATACTCGGCCTACTTCCAAACAGCCATCTCTTTGCACAGTCAATACAGGAGAATCATCATTTGCTGTAAAGAGAGAACTATTACCTTCACAAACGAGAGGAAATGAACATATCAATGCTGAGCCATGTAAGAGAGAGAGAGAAAGAGAGAGAGAGGGAGATAAAGAGTATTGCCCTGACACAGTGTGCAGGTCTTGGCGTTATGAGCCATAACTGACAGCGAGATGACCGTCCCCTGTGAGCCCATATTCTGCTCAGCCTAGCGTGACTTTGGCGCATGTTTCTCTGTGTGTGCTCGCTTGGGCGCTTGTGTCTGTCTAAGTAAGACTGTTAGCTGGTAGTGTGGAAAAGGAGCTGGCATGGTAACCCTGGCTCTCACACACCACACCATTCTTGTTCTTTTATCTGAAAATGCCTTCTGTTATACTGTATATCCATGGCATTCAGGAGTACATTCTCCACTCTTCCTTATGTTTTTAATTTAGGTTTTGCCTTCTACCTCTGTCTCTCTCTCAATCACACACATACACTCACTGAGCACTTTAATAGGAACACCTCTACATCTACTTATTCATGCAGTTATCTAATCAGTCAGTCATGTGGCAGCAGTGCAGTGCATAAAACCATTCAGATATGGGTCAGGAGCTTCAGTTAATGTTCACATCAACCATCAGAATGGGGGAAAAAATGTGAGCTCAGCGATTTCGACCGTAGCATGATTGTTGGTGCCAGATGGGCTGGTTCGAATATTTCTGTAACTGCTGATCTCCTGGGATTTTCACACACAACAGTCTCTAGAAAAACAAAAAACAACAAGAAACGCCTTGTTGATGAGAGAGGTCAACGGAGAAAAGCTAGACTGGTTCGAGCTGACAAAAAGGCTACGGTAACTCCAATAACCCCTCTGTACAACTGTAGTGAGCAGAAAAGCATTTCAGAATGCGCAACGCATCGAACCTTGAGGCAGATGGGCTACAACAGCAGAAGACCACATCAGGCACTTTATTAGGACCATAGTGTTCCTAATAAAGTGCTCAGTGAGTGTAAATAACAGCCTTTGGTCAAGTTACTGAGTCAGTTTAGTCTTGCAGTCTGAGGAAATTCAACTCTCTGTTGACCTACAGAGTTAAGGGGCTTTCACATGATGACTGGCATCAGGGCATCAATACACACCACACAATACAAGCATCAAGCACTGCTTAGCCTCGAAATGAAAAGTGTTGCAGAGAGTGTCTTGGGCATCGGGGATAATGCTGGAGCTGATGTTTCCTTCATATGCTTCATTGTATTGCATTTCATGACGCAGTCATTTGGATGAACTTTTAGAATGACCCAGTGACACACACACAAGTTTCACTATATTAGTAAGGACATCTCAGATGCATTGTTTTTTTTTTTTTTACAGAGGGAATTATATTTTCTATACCCTGACCTCTACCCCTGAGCCTAACCATTACACAAACCTGTTAATGTCAGTACATTTTAACCAAAACACGATTTTATGCCTTTTTAAATTGTGAATACCACTGCAGATCTCCTCACAAGTAATTTTTTGTCATGTTTCACTATATTAGTGAGGATTATTTCAATGTTGATTGGAGGATGTTCCTGTGGCTCAACTGCTAGAGCATGCCCTGGGAATGCCAAGACATGGCATAATGAAAATATGATTACAAATGCATTGTATGTTGGTTTGGATGTGTCGACCAAATGCAAAAATTTAAACGTGAAGCATCAGGCTATTTACCTTTTTCATGTGACATCACTGTATGACCATGGTGCCATATTTGTGACCTCAGTTCCTTATACCTTCAGTGTGCTGCACTGTGGGATGCGACAAAAGCCATCAAAATTTTTGTTTCTATTTTTAAATCTTGAAAAAGTGATGCTACTGTTTACTTACCAGAGCCAAAATGTTATTTTTCTTTCAATACAGTTATATCTTTCAAGTGAAACAGCTTAATTTCGATTCAATTATAGATGAAGGGGAAGAGCAGGGATAAAAACACTTGTTGGCTTTTGCTTAATTATTTAGACATGTCCGTTATCTGTACACATGTCAATTATATTTGTAACGTAATCAAGTCAGAGACTATTTAACTGGAAATGCACATAGGGTGATGTTAAATTCATAACACCCAGACTGTATAAAGGCATGTCATAATTTTAACATATTGAAATAAATTAAAAGCACTATAATGTCAATGTTCAGTCCTATATAAAGGACGCTCTAAAAAATGCTGGGTTATAAACAACACAATTTGGCTATTTAAAAATTAACAAATAAATGTATTCAATCAATAAATAAGATATTATATTTCATATATTATTTTTGTTACATATTTATTGTTTATAGGTATTTACATTGATTTGTTGAACACATGCTTATTTATATATATATATATATATATATTAAGTTTAACTTATATTTAAAACATTATTTAAGTTCTGAAAATAATAGGCAAAAGATTTTGAGAAGATTCTCTGATATTTGTCAAGCATGCCAAAAAAGCAGTTGTGGCATATTAGTCTGTAATTACAATGTAGCGGTTTCTGAAACCACCAAATTCAAATCCTTCAGTTTCAAGGGTCAAACCCAAAAGACGGCAATACGATGAGCAGTATTTAAGTGTAGGATTTACCTGGACAGGATCAGTTGATGCAGCACGATGTGTCGGCACATGTGTCGTTTGTCAGGAGATTTTAGCTAATGACAGCATGCGGCCTGCTAAACTCCTTAGACACCTTGACACCAAGCATGCTGAGGTAGCGGGAAAACCTCCTGCGTTTTTCCAAAGAAAACTTCAAGCCTTTCGAGGTCATAAAAAAGTTGTCTGAGAATTTGTCAAATTAAATGTAAAGGCCACTGAAGTTTCATATCACATTGTGCTGCATATTGCCATGGTGGACAAAGCACATAACATCGGAGAAACATTGATTCTGCTGGCAGCCAAAGATATGTGTTCCTTGATGGTAGGAGAGGCAGGCGCTTCTAAGATTGATTCTATTCCACTCTGACAACACAGTGGGTCATGCATTCGATGTTTGGTCACTGAACACCTAAGGGGGCTGAGTCAGCAATTCACACATTACTTTTCAGAGGAGACAATACAGGACGAGTGGATTCGCAATCCATTCAAGTTCAAGCCAGCAGAAAGTCACGCATTGTCTATGCAAGACGAAGAGGCCTTGATTGATTTGACTAGCAATCATGAACTGGAGCAAAGATTTCACAGTCTTCCATTTGGTCATTTTTGGCTCTCTGTTCAAAATGAATTTCCTGAACTCACACAGAGAGCACTGAAGGAACTTTTGCCATTCGTTTCAACTTACTTTTTCGAATCATAATTTTCTGCTTTGAATTTCATCAAGAACACATTCCGTTCACGCCTTCAAGTGATGACCTTCGTTTGTTTCTGACATCACTACAACCCCGATTTAGTCTTCTCTGTGCAGCGAGGAAACAAATGCATACCTCTCACTAAGGTATGCATATAATTAGTGTGGGAATAAAAATATAGGCATATGATTTCATATTAGAGATATTTAAATTTTAGCTTTGTTTAGTTCTGAACAAACCTGTCAACCTGTTTGAATGGGTTTAAGTACGACAGACAGCATCAGCGGCTATATTTGCGGTAAATTTTCAGTAAATATTAACACATAATGTGCATTGATTACTACGTTGACTACATTTATAGTAGCATTTTTTTTCTTGGGAGTGATGGAGAGACAGCGTTAATCAGTTTTTCTGTGTTTAATTTTGGAGGGAAGGGGGATTGCTCCCATAATGTAGAATGCATTTAAGGTATGTATGTATTAATATTTTTCTCGTGCTTCTATGGTCATAATTACTCACATCCAGGGCTCTAGTTGAGGGGGGATGTGAGGGGATGGCATCCCTCTTGTTGCAAGAAATACCAAAAAGCATCCCCCTTGTAAAACCACCATCCCCCCTTATCATCCCCTTTAGATTAATTGTGTCATGTATTACTTAGAACTAATCATGCAAGTTAAATATAAAATGTTCTACATTTGATAAACAACAGACTTTAACGGTGATTTGCCGGTCAGAATTAGATTTTGACATGTATAAAGTTGCCAGATTTCTATAGGTGAAATCCCCCTACCAAATCTTGTCATTTGTACAGTAAGGAAATATTCTGCCAGGGTGATGCTTTAGATACGCAATCTGGTAACCATTAGCATGCGAACTCTCTCCACTGCGAAAAGACACCAGTTTTCTGAAAACACTGGCAGGTATATCAGAGTTTAGCGATGGGTTGATTTGTCCTTCCAAGTGTTTACATGAAAGTTATGCCACTGAATGTAATGCATGTTGTTGAAAGTTTCACACACTTTCAAAATTGGGGGCAGTGGTTGTGGGGGCAGTGGTGGCTCAGCAGTTAAGGCCCTGGGTTACTGATCAGAAGGTCAGGGGTTCAAGCCCCAGCACTGCCAAGATGCCACTGTTGGGCCCTTGAGCAAGGCCCTTGACCCTATCTGCTCCAGGGGCACTGCATCATGGCTGACCCTGCACTCTGACCCCAGCTTAGCTGGGATATGTGAAAAAAAAAAAGAATTTCACTGTGTATGTACAAATGTATATGTGTGATAAATAAATATAATTATTTGTAATTAATTAAATGGCCAAGGGAATAGTACAAGGAAATCTTTTGTTCTCTTTTTTTTTTTTTTTTTTTTTTTTAAAGAAAGACAGTGTAAGATATTGCTATGACAAGTGTTCAGTTACAACGTGTAAATGTTTTTAACTCAAACTATTTTCGGGGGTTTCGCCCATAAAACGCTTTTGTGAGTAGAACAACTGTTACACCACTGTTTAAGCATCCTTCATAGAAACAGCACAAACTTCCTTTAATAGTTCGGTTATTGGAGTAGAAAATATGCATGTCTGTGACAGTGGGCGAGCGATCTAGAAAAAAAAAAAAAACTTTTTCATGATCATAACGGGGATTCTTTTCACAAAATTAATCATAAAATACAATAACAGAGGGTAACAGGTGCATATTATGGCCATGTGTCCGGTGGCTCTAATTTTTGTCCAGATCTATCAAATTAAAAATACATTAAAAAAAATAAATAAATGCAATTCACACAAACCATTTACTTGAATTAAGAGTACATTTACTCTTCTATGATGAGCACATTTTCATATTTTCAAGTCATATTGATATTTTTTCTGGGGCTTAAAGTAAAAAATATCATGTGGTGTCCAGAGACAATAAAACAGTTCTCATTAAAGTCTCATTAAAAGCTGAAATTCCTGAAAAAAGAAATGTTGGCATGATAGTTCAGAATAATCTTTTTTATTGTTATTTCTTAAAATAATAAGCAGTGAAACAATTGTGTTTTAAAATATGATTCATATTTAAAAATGCTTTTGTCCACCAAAACATAGTTGTGGTGTAACCAACATGTAGGTAGACATTTTGTTGTTTATGTTGACCATAAAAACCATAAAACAGAGCGGACACCTTTAGACCCTCAAGACTGAGCATGAAGTTTTAAAAAACATCTGATATTATTTTGATATTTTTATGAAAAGGCACATTTTGTTCAAGTCATGTGGTGTAACCTTGAGAAAACAATATATTTTTTGACTCAAATTAATAATAATTATATATAAATATTACTTTGAAAAATGTGTTTGAAAATGTTTTGGAAATTAATGATGAAATTGTTTATACTCTCGTGTAGTCAAGGTGCAAAGAAAGTATTATTATATTTTTTACTTGATGGTTATACCACATGACAATTTTAAAGTTTTATCTATTTTTGTAGAAAATGCTGTAAAGGTTTTCAAAAATGTATAAAACCAAATTGGACACAAACATTACATTTCTGAGTGAATATCAGTGAATGCAAGCAACTGCTGAATTTAACCCAAGAAAGAAGTTTGGTCAATAGTGCAAAATAAACAAGTCAACCAATCACATTAAACAAAACATTTTATTATATAATATATCCAGGGTGAGGTTTGATACGTTTTTCCTTGAATGGGCAGTCTTCATAGAAACTCATTCAGTCTCCTACAGGGAGAGAAAGATGGCAGAAAGCAGGCCAGGAAAGGCATAAAAGTGTTAAAAATAGCCATTGCATTCTTTCTTTCACCGCAACAGTAGGAAGAAAAGGAGATCTGGACACCTGGCCATGAGCACTCAATAAACTTCACTGAATGATGACTGCTCAAAACATCTCCAGACACACATGCAAGAACCACAGAGTCAAATTTTTATCCATACAATGATGCAAAAACATTCAAACTCCACACCACAAGTAATGCTACAGTTACTAGAATTTTTGGGTGAGGGCATACCACTGCGAAAAGCAGACAGTGGTGGAAGATGTATTTAAATATTTTACTTAAGTACTAAAATACTAATACCACACTGTGAAAGTACTCCACTACAAGTAAAAGTCCTGCATTCAAAACCTTACTTAAGTAAAAGTATGTAAGTATTATCAGCAAAATCTACTTAAAATACCAAAAGTAAAAGTACTTACTCTGCAGAAAAATGTTAAATGGGTTAAAATTGTTTATTTAGCTTAAGGAGTAGGAGACTTTTCTCAACCC